>NC_089815.1:11855764-12155764 GCF_029633855.1 Hoplias malabaricus | reverse complement strand
AGTGATCAATGATGTACCTTTTCCATAACTTTATTTTGGAGAATGTACAACCACATTGACAGTTTTTCTGACAGTGTATGTACTTGGTCGGGGTTTTTTTTTTATTTATTTTTTTATTATTATTTTTTTTTTTTTGCCTTTCCACTACACAAATTTGGTACCTGGTACGTGGAACTTGTACTTTCTTTAATCTCTGCTCACATGCGATTCTAAGCAAGGAACTGAACGACATGTTTAAACCTAAAGCTTTTGCAGACTTTCATCACTGCAACTACATTTCATTTTATTTAAAATTAGAATTGGGTAGTTGATATTACACTAATCCAGGTATGTGTAGGAAAAAGCTAAATTGTATATTATTTCTCCAAACATTATTTTAATTGAATAAATAACTTTAATTTACTCTTCTCACACTCAAGAATGCTTAACATCGTTAAAGGGGAGGGGGGTGGTGACAAAACATTAGTGCCTATTTGCTGCAGGAAAATTCTTACAACATATTACAGTGTCTCTTGCTGTATTAATAGAATAGATCACTTTTTACCACTACTAATTACATGCCAGAGTGCCAAATGTGAGGACTGTGACACTGACGTAGTGTTAGTGTGTTTTGTGCTGGTACGAATTGATCAAACACAGCAGTGCTGGTCATGTTTTTAAATACACTGTCCACTTTTGCACAAAAAACAAAACTGGACAGGGCGACGGACTATCACAAAGCGTACCACACACCTATGAGCAGTTTCAGCCATGCAACCTACTAACAGGTTTTTGGGATTGTGGGAGAACCTCAAGCTCCAGGAGAAGACTTTGCCATTGCTTCAGGAAGGTGTATACCGTTAACTTTAGTGATGGTACTTTAGTCAGCTACAAAGTGTAAATAAGCTCAGGTTGCAGTACTTACACAGAGGGAAGACATGAAAATAGATTTTGGTATAGTAGAACACCACAGAAATTTTACCAGCAGAAACACCAAGCATTTGTTATAATTTTAAAGGCAGTGTTTGTTATTTTTATCTAGTGCAATTTGTATAGAATTCAGAGAATGTATCCTCACCATTTGCTAGGTCTCCCATTTGTTTTCACATTGCAAAAGAGTCCAGTGTTTATACAAAGCGCTGGCTCAGTAAATGGGAAAGAAACTTATAGCTCAAGCTTTCTCTCTGTGCATTGTTAGCTATAAGCCTTGGCTGAGAAATGGCATAACAAGGAGCGCGGAGGGACCATTGTTGAACAGTATAAAAAGTGTTGATATTTACTTATTTACTTATTTAATTACTAAAATTAAGTAACACACTGGCTGCAAAACAAACACATACTGAAAATACTACAAAACTAAACAGCTCGTGTAAAAAATGTGAGTCTCTTCTAATTTAAGCAGTCAATAAAAACTTACAGACAAGTTAAACTTCACCCACGAACAGTCAGCTCCTTAATCAAATAAACCATTCCACCTTAAAAGTTGTGGAGCTTCTGAATGCAAACCAACAAAAGTGGAGTATGGTTTATTTATTTATTTTTTTTTTTTGCAGTGATGTCACCAGTGCCCCATTATGGTAGTATGGTCACAATGACTACAGTGCAGAACATAAATTATTTTTATAATTAGGCAGCAATAAGAGCACTAAAACTGGAGAAGTATGAGCAAAGTGGGGTGATTCCACACAAAGTTTTACTTGTTACTTGGATATATTTCCAACTTTAATTATTTTTATAGTGCTAAACTTGCTTTGCTGCCTCCAACATCGAACTTTGATATTACCAACCATTTTGTGTAAGCTACAAGTGTGTTTACCTGCAAGAAGTTCCCAAAATATGAATCCCCCGAATTCCACTGCTGGAAGCAGGATTTGTTTCCATTTCACCTGAAGGACTGTGACAGGTGAGGTAAACTGGCTGTGATCGAGATTCATACTTTCGTTAAAGTAAGGGTGTCGATATTTAGCCGACTGCAGGTTTTTGCTGCTTCCAAAGATCAGTTGTTTAAAGACAGATACTGACTGGTTAAACAAGTGGAATCAGGTATGCTCTCTTTGTTTGGAGTGAAATCTTGCATTCACTCTGGCCATCTGCGCTTAAAAGATGGTGAAGTCACGTTATAGTGTGACATGACATAGATATTCATTCATTCATTCATTCATTCATTATCTGTTACCGCTTATCCAATTCAGGGTCACGGTGGGTCCAGAGCCTACCTGGAATCATTGGGCACAAGGCGGGGAATACACCCTGGAGGGGGCGCCAGTCCTTCACAGGGCAACACAGACACGCACACATATTCACTCACACACTCACACCTACGGACACTTTGGAGTCATGACATAGATATGCCAAACCTAAATATATGTTTTAAAAAATGTATTGTGCCGTCTTAAAGAAACAACCCAACATTTGGCAGACTACTAAAGTAAACCAAAACATATTCCAGATTTTTATGGTGGGATTCTGTATTCTAGCTCTTTAAAGCTGAAGCAGAAATTAAAAAGATTTTAAATCTTCTCTAGTGGTAAAATCTTTTAATATTTTCATCAAATGACTTGGTACTGAAATTCTTGCACACAACACAATAGTTTTCTTTTTCACTGGTAAAAGGAAATGAGCAAAAAGAAAATGCTCAGAACTTTAAACTTTCTCTTAAACTTTGAACAGCATGAACTGAGATAATATATAAATCAACGTTTCTCAAAGTGTGGGGCACAAGGAATCTGAAGAAACAAGCATTAATTTATTAGTGAGCCTGTCTATATTAATGCCTTTCTTTTTTTCCTATAAAGCTTATAAAGCACCCACTCACAATAGATTCATTAATAGTCCTTAAACATACTAAAAGAACGTTAGATAGGAGACCAGAAAAATGTAGTTTGCCTGGAACCAAAATATACGTTTATTCTAAAACTTTTATTTTGAAAATGCGCCGCGAGTCACACAGAGGGGGTCTTCTTTCAGCCTTTGTTAAGGCACCTGTTCAAATATAAAGCTGCTCCAATAATCAGCTTCGCTGGCCTCCGATTCACTGCCAGAGTCTGGTTTATAAACTTAGTTTTCACAGGCTCTGAGCTTGATGTCAGTAACGAGAGCACAAAGCGCCTTGTATATAGCTGTTATGGTAACAGAATGATCTGAGAGTTAGTCAACATTAGCTGTGCTCAGGTTACGAGAAAGCACTCTAAACATGCAACAACAGTCTCTGGCCTTGTCCCAGACTGCAAACTGCTCCACTGAATAATATGGGGGAAAAAAAAAAAAAATATATATATATATATATATATATATATATATATATATATATATATATATATATATATATATATGTGTGTGTGTGTGTGCATGTCTGTTTATACAGGTATAAACATATACCTGGTTCTGCAGGTGATGACCATAGCATTTCTCTGTCTTCATACACACACACATACATACATACATACATACCACCCCTATCAGTGTTTCTGTAGTGTAGTATGTAAAGTTCCATAGTGTGCTTTTTGGAACACAATCTCAATATTTTACTGCCTTATCTACAGGAATCAGCTTATAGCTATATAATATTTTGGGAATGGAGTGTGCTTTGACTCAGCAAATATGTCCCTCACCAATATCAAACTCACTCCTATGCCCTTGCACCTGCCTTTGCTCATTTTCAAAAGTGAGAAACTGAAGCACAGTTTAATTAGTAGGCACATTTTCTGTATTTTTGAATGTTTGAACATTAATGTTGTATCTGGTGTTATAATGTTAAGTTGCTGATTTAGAGATGTTTGTTGATGTTTACTCAATAAATTAAATTGTAAACTTGCATGTGTATTTTATTATTGTTTTTTGGGGTCCATATGGTACAGGTTGGGCATGGAAATTCCCCTTCATCTGAGGTGGGGAATGAGAGAAAAAGCTTTGGAACTACTGCTTTAAATGAAGGACAGCACTTACTGCATGAAAGACCAAAAGTGCTACAAAACAGTATAACTAGTCATGAATGAGTTTCTGTGGTAATTCAAATGGTAAATAAAAAGGTAGACACTCCAGTCACATAAAGACAGTTGCTTCATTTCCCCTCAAACATACCGTTTCATATTTATATTTTTATATATTTAAAAAAAAAAGAGCTTTTGAACATAAACTTGACATCAGCTTTTCCCCACATTCACAGAGATTTCCTTTTACTCTGTTTTTCCCTGTTCTAGGTGCAGAGTGAGTGTAAGGACTCAGGCAGCAAGATGGTGGCACTGTCTTTGAAGATTTGTGTGAGGCAGTGCAATGTGGTTAAGACGATGCAGTTTGAGCCGGCTACAGCCGTGTATGATGCATGCCGGGTGATTAGAGAGAGGGTTCCAGAGGCACAGACCGGACAGGGTGAGGTGGAAAAATCACAACAGTATGGCAATGTTTTTTGTAGAGATGTGTGTAGCTGACGTTTGTTTGGCCAAAACAAATTTTTCTATTTAAAATAGTTCTTATGAAAATATAGTGATATTCAAATTAATTTGCATCTGGGGAATAGAATGTAATGATACTTCAAGTTACCAATTTTTCACTTCATTTTCTTCAAATCTATTTTGTCCTGAATTTCGGTTTCATTTTGGGCAAGAATTATTGGTGAATCTGAAAGACCCCTGTTTGTTTCAGCATCAGAATATGGGCTGTTTCTGTCGGATGAGGACCCAAGGAAAGGAATCTGGCTCGATGGTGGACGTACGCTGGATTATTACATGCTGAGAAATGGGGTAATTATAACCTTATTAAAACTGATATTAATACAATATCAATCAATCTGTTTTAATTTAAATATATATTTAAATAAAATAAATAAATAATATGTTATTTTTGTTTTATTTCAGTATGTGAACTGAAATAACACCCCCAAAAATGAAAAAAATCAAATGCAATATTGATATTAACTTCATATTGACCATATATTCATATATCATATTGACCATCTGTTCCAGAATAACATGATATAAGGCAGGTGAAATAGTTGTATTATACCCATGTAGCAAAAGGCTGCACACTAAACACCCTCCCCCAGCTACAGCTCCACATGCCATTTGGACTGAAAAAGGACTGTAAACAAGTTAGTAAGAACTGTTCTATTCTATCCCACCCTGCAAAGACCTGGCGCCCCTTCAGGATGTGTTCCAGCCTTGCGCTTAGGGATTCCGGGTTGGCTTCGCGACACTGAATTTGATAAGCGGTTACAATGAATGAATTGTATCCCAAACCTTTGTTTTTTTACTTTGTAGCACAGGTGTAAAGATATACAAAATTAAAAATTTTATACAATATGGCTGTGCCTCAGAATGATACATTATAAATAAAATGTATACCTTGAGTTTGTGTTAATCAGCTGCTTAATTCCATTTTAATATGATGTCAGATTTGATTTGAAATTTGTACACAGTCTGACATTAGTAATTTAAATAATGTATTGTTGTTTATGATATTCATTATTTATTCATCTATTGTGAGTAATTAAAAGCATAGTAAATACAGTATGTCATCGTGTGTGTGAAATGAGACAGATGCTATGGGTTGTGGACAGAGAGAGTGTGTGTTGATGAGTGGGGTGCATCAAGAAGTGTTAAATGAGATTTTCTGCTGCAGCTTTTCATCTTTTTTAGTTAATAGAAAATTTTCAAACCCTGGTAACTTTTTTCTTCCTTTTTTTTCTTTAAAGTTTGTTTATTGTTTTTTTTTTCTTTTCCGTTTATTCTTTCTTTCTTTCTTCTGCTCCTATTCTCTTGCTTTCTGTTTGCTGTTTAATTCTGAATAAGAAATATAAATTTTCTCTTGGATCAAGCGAAGACTGTGTTTATATTGGCTGAAGAAATATGGACATTGGTCAGGACTGTGATGTAGTTTTTGGGTTTCAAATAGTTGATGAAGATGAAGGTAGATTTTATGTTTTAACTTGATGAATGTGCATGGTTTTGAGAAGGTACATATTTAGGGGGTTTTCTGATGAAACCTAGAATTGTGTTTGAGTTAAAATGTATACAGTGATAAATGAGGTGGAGGTGTTTGAAAGGGAGTGGTGTTACAGTGACATGTTCTCTCTCAGTCTGTGGGGTTAAACATTTTAAATATGAAGTAATATGTTTATGATACTTTTTTGTACTGAATATATAAAGGTTTCTGTTAATCAAATCTCTTCTGTAGGATATACTGGAGTATAAGAAGAAGCAGAGGCCTCAGAAAATTAGGATGTTGGATGGTGCTGTGAAGACTGTGATGGTGGACGATTCAAAAACTGTCGGCGAGCTGCTCATCACCATCTGCAGTAGAATAGGTGGGAAACACCGAATTAAACAACACACAGTGACACACACACACGTGCGCTAGTTAGCGAAGGCATGTAATCCGCCAAGTTTGTTGAGCTGTCCAGAAATGTTTTGCTATTAGCAGTTCTGGCAGAAACAGAAATGTACACGACTATCTCCAAAGACCTTGGAATTCTGGCTTTCACACGTTGAAATGTTATCAAGATGTTTGCTGCTTACAGAACAGTCAATAACCTAACAGACATGATGGTGATGAGAGAATTTTGGTTGAAATGTGACCAAGAAACCATGGAATTGATGCTGAGCTGGTGACATCTGGTTTGATAGTTTTAGCACATACTACAACTATTTATTATTTATTTATTTTTTAAAATAAAATGTTGCGGTTCTGTATATGTTACAGCATTTCAAAGACATTCCAGTGGATTCTGGAAGCAAAGGACTGTGTGTGTGTGTGTGTGTGTGTGTGTGTGTGTGTGTGTGTGTGTGTGTGTGTGTGTGTGTGTGTGTGTGTGTGTGTGTGTGTGTGTGTGAGTGGGGGGCTCAAAAACCTACATCAAAAATCATCTAGAAAAGGGGCAACTGCACAAAATATTTGGGAATCACTAGCCAAACAAAAGGCATAAAAGAGATCTATGGATTGATGAAACCGAACTAGAGCTCTTTGACATGGCATACCTATGTAATGTTTATAGACAACGCAATGAAGCATCTCAAATGCACACTGTCTACAGTGAAACATGGTGGAGGATCCATAATATACTGTGGCTGCTTTGTTGCCTCTGGAACTGGAGGGCTGGAATGTGAAATCGGAGCATTATCTGAGAATTTTACAATGAAAGATGCCCCAACTCTAAGAAAACTAGGTTTGAGTTGAAAAAAATGGGTCCTACATAGGGCTGAACGATATGGCCAAAATGTATATCACAATATTTCTTAATTTTGGTTGATACGATATAATTCGGCTATCAATGTGAAAATCCACTGAAAAACTTCCAAGAACAAACAAGAAACATGACCATCAAACCTAAACCTATTGGCTTTTTTTATTTTAATTTGCGTGTGCTGAACTGACGACAGCACCCTCTAATGAATGTCAGTCAGTGGCAGATGTTGTAAATAATGTATATTGTAATATTAAAAATGTGTTTAAAAAATTATATCATATGAAAACTTTTTATATTGTGATGTATATTGATATTGATTTATTGTCCAGCCCTAGCCCTACATCAACATCATTATATCAGCACATGCCCTAATGTACAAAAGAATGGTTAAGAAGGAAAAAAATTGACTGTTTCAACTTAACCAGCAGTGGGTCTTCATCTCAATCCAATTGAAAGGAAACCTGCAAATATTCAAGAGCTTAAGAAAACTGCAGTGGAAAAGAGAAAGAAAACAGCAAAGCGGGGCAAGGTTCTTTCTCCTATAACTTGTTTTCCCCCTTTTCCAACTCAGGAATCACAAACTACGATGAGTACTCCCTCATTCGTGAGCTGTTGGAGGAGAAAAAAGATGATGGGATGGGCTCACTGAAGAAAGACAGAACTTTGCTGAGGGATGAGAGAAAAATGGAGAAACTCAAAGCTAAGCTCCACACAGATGATGACTGTAGGGAACATCTCTGATGTTTTGATGTTCTTTTTTTTCTGCATATGTTTGAAATTATAAAGACCCTAAATTCCAAGAAAGGAACAATATGTCAAATGATTAAAAAAATACTAAGCAGTGATTAATAATATATTCATTTGAACTGTAAACAAACATTTAATTTGACTATTTTCCCCCTTATTAATTTATTTATTAATTGTCAAAATGCAATGAATGTGATAAGGTCCAATACCCATTACCTTCCCTTTTAAACTTTGTGCAAATACATGTTAAAATTGATGTGTATATTATTTAATTAAGTTTATTTTATTTGCACTCTACCAACTGGCCTACAATTTTGTTATTGGGTTGTGTAATATCGCTGAAAAGAGTTCAATACATTATATAAATCAATTTACTCTATTGAAAAATCATAATGTTAGATTTTTTTTATTAATTAATAAATTTATTATCCCTCCCTCTCCCCATAGTGAACTGGTTGGATCATGGGCGTACTTTTCGAGAACAGGGAGTGGAGGAGACTGAGACTCTGTTGTTGAGGAGAAAGTTCTTTTACTCTGATCAGAATGTGGACTCTCGGGACCCAGTTCAGCTTAATCTACTTTATGTCCAGGTCAGACACTTAAACTTCAAATACATAAACTTAACTACATAAAATGTGAAAGAGCAACCAGCATGGACGTTGTTAGATCTGTTCTAAGGGGGCCCCTAAATGTTCTTTAGCCCACCCAATTATTTCAACTACTTTTCCCCAGAAACTCCAGAGATTCCACTGGCTATCGGTCTGTTTTGCTTTTTTGTCTGAATACACACATGTAGTGTTGCCAACTGTCCTGTAAAATATGGGATATTTTTGAGGTCACGCTGCTATGGCGATAGACAGAAACACACAGCTCTCTCACATCTGTAGCGAGGGGCAGATTCTCCAATGCACCTCTTTTCATTGGTTGTGACCTTTATTTAGCCAATCAGCAGCCAGAGTTATCTGGCCATCATTCAGTGCTGCAGTCCCTCCTACAGGGCTTATATTGTAGCCGCGCTGAGAGCAGCGTGTCTGTGCAACTACAGCTCTGCTTTTAGATAGAAATAATGTTAGCACTTCCTCATTATTCTCCCTCCACACATCACAGATAAATATTTGTATCAAAGTAATTCTTTATACATTAAAATCACATTAGATATTTGCATATATATTAACATTAATTAGAGTGTAAGACAAATGAGTCCAAAATAAGCAATTAATTCTGTGAAATTTTGACTGGACATATGAATATAATGAGTACAAGGCTGTTTTAGACTCTAAGACCAATAAGATACTTATTAATAAGGTAATTAATGAACAATTTTAAATTATGCAGTTATTTTAAATTGTTAATACAGTATTTGCAAAATGCATGGACAGATTCGGCTTTGCCATTGTTCAAAAAGGCTACTGACAGGCACTGATGGCAGTTGGCTTAATAAATGTCTGACAACAAAAATGTTTTATCTGATTGACTGCAGTTGAAAAGGATTTACAAGTGCATACCAGTCCCCCAGCCTCTGCTTTTCTTATTTTGATTTCAGAAAGTTGGCAACCCTACACACAGGAGAAGGTGTAGAGTGTTTGCTGACAGTGAGTGTCATTTGAAAACAAAAATAAAGAAAAAAACATTATTTAAAAACCTGTTATAATCTTTAATTAATCAAACTGAAGAGCCACTGATGCTCTAGTTGAAATAGCATTATGCAGCAGAGGAAACCTGATTATTGATGAATGTAAATAAACCTGCTGAAAAACCAGTTAAAATGTTCATGCATTAAACACTGCAGTATTTAGGGCAGACTGAAGTGATGTTTATGTTCTTTTCTGATGTTTTGACTGTGTATTATAGATAGATAGATAGCCTTTATTTTAATTGCACAGGTACAACGAAATTGAGCAGCAATCCTTAAAGTGCTTAAACAAACAAAAACATGAAACATGCAGTTTTTTACAATATAAATAACAGATTATTGCACAAGCCCTGAGTAGTTGAAGAGATTAATGTGCGTGTATTTGCTGTGTATTACACAGGCCCTGAGTGGCTTAAGAGATTTTTGTGTTCAGTTCCCGTACAGCACTGGGGTAAAAGCTGTTTTTCAGTCTGATTGTCCTGGATGTGATGGACCTGAAGCGTTTTCCTGAGGGCAACTGCTGGAAAAGATGGTGTCCAGGGTGGGAGGATATTTTCAGTATATTGGCTGCCCTGCTGAGGCAGCGGGAGCTGAACAGATCCTACAGCCTGGGCAGTGGACAGCCGATGATCTTCTGGGCCATGTTGATCACTCTCTGTAGTGTTCTCCTTTCTGCCACTGAGCAGCTGCTGTACCATGTTGAGATGCAGTAGGTCAGCACACTCTTGATGGCACAGCGGTAGTAGGACACCAGCAGCTTCTCCTGAAGATTGTTTTTCCTGAGAATTCTCAGGAAATAGACTCTCTGCTGTGCCTTCCTAACCACAGCTGTGGTGTTGGTGGTCCAGGAGAGATCTTCAGAGATGTGCATATAATATAATAATATAAAAGATACATGTATATAATCAGTTAATAGTTGTTTACAACTCACTTTGGTTTTTCTACCTGTAGATGTATATTAAAAAATTTTCATTTTGTAAAGGCAGCAGCTACTTGTGGCTTTACTTAATCTGTACCTCATCAAAGAAATTTGCTGCTATGAGGCCATTACCCCAGACACACCTGGTTAAAACATAGCCCCCTTAATCATTAATCTCTAGTGGCAATCGGTCAGATTCTCCACTGGTTCTTCTTAACACTATGAAACAGCCATTACATGTTCACCTAGAGGCCTGAATCTATCAGAGAACACCCCTACATGGGAGATCTGCTCTATGGAGCATAATCATTTTCATTTAAGGGCAAAATAATAATTTTCGAACTTTTTTTTGCTGTTTTTAGGATATAAAATCTAATTATTGCTCCTAAAATGTATGATATTTGCTCTGAAGGGTATCACCATAAAGGTGATATACTTATTATTTATTAATTATAAAAAATAATATTAATTATGTTGACTCTAAGCCTTTTATTTATATAGTCACATCTCAAATGTCTATTCAGGGAATTCAGCAACTGCTCTTATTTGAAGGGGTGGCAATGTTACATCATTAGCAAAGTTGTTTGTTTGCTACTGATTGATCATCCACAGGCAATTCATTGTTTGTTCTTGGGTTAAATTTCAACACTTCCACATATTATTGATGATTTAAGCTATAATAATAATAATTAAAAAAAATGTAATCTTGCAAATAAATGTTTTTCAGAACGATGTTTCAAACAGTTTCCTGGTAATTAATTGAAGATGATTATGGATTTTAATGGTATTCTTTTAAAGAGCATGTTTTAAAGAGTATTTTTCCTCATAATTTTGGCAATCCAACTAGAGAATAAAAGTCATTCTGATGAACTACATTTTTTATGATGTTTCTTTTTTCTCTCCCAGTCCCGTGATGACATTCTGAATGGGTCTCACCCAGTCTCCTTTGATAAGGCCTGTGAGTTTGGTGGAATTCAGGCACAGATTCAGTTTGGTCCACATATAGAACACAAACACAAACCTGGATTCTTGGAGTAAGACCCCCTGCTCACCACATACTACTTTTTCTTCATTCAATTTCTGTTTATTCTTGGGAAATTTAAATGTAGTTTAGTCAGTTAATAAAATAGAATCTGATGCACAAATTTGAAAATGACATTTTCCCACTTGTTTTAAATATTTGTTTTATATATATATATGTATATTTTTTATATATATATATATATATATATGAAACAGTAACATGCTAATATCATTTTGTATTTCAGCTTAAAGGAGTTTCTACCCAAAGAATACATTAAGCAGAGGGGGGCTGAGAAGAAAATATTTCAAGTATGTGCAAGTTCAAATGTATAGTTAATATGTATATAATATTAGCATATCTATATTTTGCTGATATTTTTTTAAAATAACATCCAGCTAAACTTCACTACTAAAAATTATTCGATGAATGCCCTATTACTTTCAGTACCACTTCAGAAAAGTTGTAAAATACCCCTTTCCCCCAAGTTAACACAGAGGACAGGGGTGTTGACATCTGTAACATTCTTTGATTAAATCACATAAGGACCAAGCAACACAGCACCATTCTGTCTCAACTACACTTTTCAGAGTGAATGTAGTACCTGTTCCTTTAATTGATAATGAGACACAGTTCACTTCAACTCAAGTGCACCATAGTGAGAAATTAATGAACACAGTTAATTTAATTAATCACTTTTTGCTCTGTTCTGTTTATTTCCATACTTTTCCTCATTTATTCTCAGTACTTTTATTGCTCTGTGCCCAGTGTATTTGTTTTACTCTGTTTCAGCTTGTCATTGTGCTCTTACATAAATGTGGTTCCAGCACTGTAATTTAGGTACAGACAAAAAGGCAGTACAATTCTAAAATTTTACACCTGACATAATATGCAATTATGCTCTGAGGCATTCGTGTATTCATTTTATGTCCCCAATTAACATTTTCATCCTTAAACTGGTGCCAACATCTTTTGTGACTTTAGTTTAGTTGTGTGCCTGTTCGATGCATAAACCTCTGCAGTATATATATCTAAATACTATGCAGATATTTTGGTATCACCTGTCTGTTAATTATTCTGTTTAACACTTTGTGTGTGGATTTGATAGGAACATAAATCATGCGGAGAAATGTTAGAAATTGAAGCCAAAGTGAAATATGTGAAACTGGCCAGATCTCTCAAAACATATGGAGTGTCTTTTTTCCTGGTTAAGGTAAGTGTGCATGTGATTGTTGCCAGTGTATTTCTTCATGTGTGCTTTCATAATCTGGAAAAGAGTGGAAAGAACATCTGGAGACTGAATTCTCAGTTATGGAGAGTAATGCTCTTGGATTAAAGCATTTTGTCAATCTGCTTTCCCGCCCACCCCTTTTATGTCAAGCAATTTGTATAACCCTCCTGTATAAAACTATACACTATGCACAAAATATTCTCACCCATCAATTAAGATTTTTGATGTTATGTAATTTAGCACGTTATTATAATTTCACTGATGTGGTGTAGTCTACTCCACAAAGTAAGACCACATATTGGAATTTAATTAATTATTATCAGAAATTATAGGATTTAATAGAATAACACTTTTCCCAGTTAAAGGAAAATAAAGGCAATAACAATATTTAAGACAATGTGTGTTTTAAGATCTTAATTTGACTGGATGAAGTTATGTTAATCTACATATATAACTCTGCAACAAACCACCACACATTCATTCATTGTCTTTAACCGCTTATCCGGTTCAAGATTGCGGTGGGTGTGGAGCCTACCCAGAATCACTGGGCGCAAGGCAAGAACACACCCTGGAGGGGGCACCAGTCCTTCACAGGGTGACACACACTCTGACATTCACTCACACCTATGGACACTTTAGAGTAGCCAATCCACCTACCAACGTGTGTTCTTGGACAGTGGGAGTAAGCCAGAACACCTGGAAGAAACCTACACGGACACGGGGGAGCACACCAAACACCTCACAGACAGTCACCTGGAGCGGGACTTGAACCCACAACCTCCAGGTCCTGGAGCTGTGTGACTACGCCACTAGCTGCTGCACCACTGTGCACCACAACCACATATCTCCAAGTAAAATTTAGGCTTAACTAAAAAAAAAAAAAAAAAAAAAAAAAAAAAAACTAAGCTGGGGTTTGTTTTTAAATCATTATTTTTAAACCACATATTGTATTTAAATATGCCATTTAACCCTTTTTTAATCACTTATTCAATTTAACAATCTACTCTGGCAAGATATAAGAATTGACTACATTAATGTAGGAACAATGCAATGTGTTTAAAAGTTTTTACTAACTGCCAAACCTTCAATCACCTGGAAAAATACACACACTGGAATAATCCACACGCAAGAGCAATAGCCACGGTATTCACTATAGAACATAAATATTTGTTCATCCAGCCGTACATCCCAGATCTGATACATTGAGTCTTGTCTGAAAGAGAATTATGAAACAATTAGTAACACTACCCAACCCACTCACAAACAAGTTTGGCCTCCTTCAGCAACACTGCTTTGTCTGATCCCACCACCACTCCACCAGTGTCACTTCAGCACTGAGAACGATCCACCACAAACATCATACCTGCTATTTAGTGGTGCTGTTGGTGTTCTGGCCACTGAAGAACACGGTAAAAAGGGGAAAACAATATATGCAGGTTGACTAGGAGATATGTATGTTTCTTAGATTGCATTTATTCTGCAATGCAGTGTCCTGGATTTCTGTGTACATATAAAAAGCATGTCAGGCACTATTTATTAAATGTTTATCGAAAGTTTCATGTTTAAATATAGTTTTAGAATTATCTCCATAGTTCTCTCTCTCTCTCTCCCAATCTCTCACTCGCTCTCTCTATCTCTCTTACTCATTCTCACACACCCACTTCAGCTTCATTTATTCTACTTGAATCTATTACCTTTTAGGAGAAGATGAAGAGCAAGAATAAGCTGGTGCCTCGTTTGCTGGGTATTACCAAAGAATCTGTGATGAGAGTGGATGAGAAAACCAAAGAGGTTCTGCAGGAGTGGCCCCTTACCACAGTCAAGAGATGGGCTGCTTCTCCTAAGAGCTTTACGCTGGTACATATCTCACACAAATGTAGTAATCACATCTGGACAATTACAGTTTTTAATGTTTAAACAATTCTGTAAAAGATCTGTTTTAATATTATTACCATTTGCACATGTTGTTTTCTCCATGTATAGGATTTTGGAGAGTATCAGGAAAGCTACTATTCTGTACAGACAACAGAGGGAGAGCAAATCTCCCAGCTTATTGCTGGCTACATAGACATCATCCTCAAAAAGGTCAGTAAGAACTTAAAAGCAATGCCTATGGCTTTCATGAAAATTTTCACAGAACAAAAAAATGGACAAAGAGACCTTTTAAATGTTGAAAATCAAGTAAAGAATTGAAGGTGTTGCTTTATTCTGGCTCCATAGGTGGGTGATATTGACCTATTTTGTTGTTTCAGATTATTTAGGTAGGAACCACCTATAAATTTGGGGGGCCGCTAACTACATGAAATTAAACAAACCAAATGTTCTAAAAAATGAAACAGGTCTCTGTCTTAATTCAAACAGTGAATAAAAACAATTTAATCTTGAGCTACATACAAACAACAGTCGTTTTTCTCCTCAAAAATACCATTCCATCTTAAAAAATTCTGAACGTGAACAAACCAGAGAAAACTACAATTACGCACAATATTAGCTGTTCCCTTTAAACATCACCTCTGTGAATGCCACATTACTTTATAATTGAGTCTTTATCATGATAATATGAATATGATTACATTTGTTTCCATGTTGCCTTGCAGAAGCAGAGCAAAGACCACTTTGGTTTGGAAGGTGAAGAAGAAGCCACCATGCTGGAGGACTCAGTCTCTCCAAAGAAGTACACAGTAACCACACACATCTCCACCACCCCAACACACACCCACTAGAGCACTGTTCTAACCTAATATGCATGCAAGCATGAAGCTGTGGAGCTTTTGGCTCACATTAATTCAACTGCAGTCAATGAATATACCTGTATTCTTGATGTATTATATACTGTTCTCACTATCTTTGGCAATAAAAATAGATAATATTTAGATTTTATATGAATATGAAATGTTGCCCTGTGAAGGACTGGCGCCCCCTCCAGGGTGTATTCCCGCCTTGCGCCCAATGATTCCTGGTAGGCTCTGGACCCACCGTGACCCTGAACTGGATAAGCGGTTACAGATAATGATTGAATGAATGAATGAATATAAAATGTGTTCTAATTAGTAATAAATGAATAAATGTAGCCAGTGTCTTAATCTAAATTAATCTATCTTTCTCTCTCGCACTCTCTCAGATCCACTATTCTGCAGCAACAATTTAACCGTGTTGGCCATGTGGAGCATGGGTCAGTGGCACTGTCTGGTGTATTGAGAACCAGTTCAGTGGGTCCAGAGACATTAAATGTAGGCAGCATGCCATCACCACAGCAACAAATCACCACTGGACAGCTGCACATCGGACACATGCCTCCTCTGGTAAAAGGACATCATACACTGTCAGAATAAATGCTAATTTAATAGATCTGTGCCAAAAAAGAAAACAATGTTCTCTGTTATCATCATTGTTACAAGTGGTTGACACACAATAATTTACACTCTAATCAAACTAAGGACCTAAATAAATGTACCTAAAAAAAAAAAGGACTCTTATGTTGGCTCTTGTCACAGCCTTCTTCAAATCTTTACCTCATTTTGATGCTGCCTTCTACTGTTTACTGTACCTTGCCTTTATGTAGCGTTTATATTCTGAGGATGTGCACAACCGACAAACCAAACGAACGCAGGATATGCGTGGCAGCCATAATGCGTACACAAACACATAGGTACCAGAAAGTATATCTCTACCCTAATATATCCTCTATGTATTAGAAATCATGCTTTGTACAACATCATATAGTTTACATGGACATTGAAAATTTCTTGACCAATGGACTGATAGAAAGGTTCCAAAATAACTATAAATAACTTAATTTACTTTATGAATAAGACTTGTTCCTTTTTCCTATTATGGGAAGGGGAGTCAAGGAGGCATTTACCCTCCCATCCATTTGTTCAAATAAACTCACAAACTGAAATGTTCACTTGTTTTGCTTCTTCTTCTTAAATGTAAACTGATCTCCATGACTCAAGGGGATTAGCAAAGTTTACACACACCTGCTCCATTTGTGTGAATTTCTGTGCTTTTTTTAATTATAGAAAGTGGTCAAATTGAACTGCCTAATCAACCACAGAGACAAATCCATGGCAAAATCTGCACACTGGACAAATAAACTGATCTGGGTGAACATTAAGCATCTCACTTTTGTATATCCTCAACTAAACTAGATTTTGCAGCTATTTATTTGATTTCTCTCATTATAAAATGCTGGGCTGCATCATTACCTATGGTAATGGTAACTTATGTGTGAAAGTGCCATTGATGTTCAGATGTATATTACATTTAACAGACCAATCAAGTCAAGTGGATATTATTGTTATTTCAACTATATACAGTGTACAGTACATAGTGAAATGAAGACAAATGTGCTATATAAAACTGACTACACAAACTCACCTAGACCTCATTAAGTGCCCAATCCAAACATGCAATGATGCAAGACAGGTACAGTAACAAAGAGTAAATGCTAGGGAGGGAACATGGTGGCAATTGATCAGTTTCAGTTCACTCTGGGGGTGATGTTAGTGAAGTAAACTGCAGTATATTATAAAGATAAATGATATTGGGAAACGGAACAGAAATGATGATCATCAGACATATCTACATCTTTTCCCAGTAGGTTCATGAATATTATAAAGCTCTTTTTAAATAAGGCTTCTTTTATTCATGTATTTTTGTATATGCAGGTGATAAATTGTTATAAACTTTAATATATGTCATAAGGAATTACTTTTTTATGTCTTTTAAAGGTTGAATTACAAATACATTTTAGGATTCCCTTTAAAATCTCATAAATAGTTGAAAACTGAATAGAGATGGAATCTGAATGCATTTGTTTGTGCTTTTCCTGTCTTTTGTTTTTTCAGAGTGCAGCTCAGCAGGCTCTGGTGGGGACCATTAACACCAGCATGCAGGCAGTTCAGCAGGCACAGGAGGAGCTTGAGGATGTGGAGGAGTTGCCTCCACTGGGAGACGATATGGTTAGAGCACAGTCTCATATGTACACACACATATACTTGTTTCTTAATCATTTTAAAGGTACCACAATTCCTTTTTACCTCCAGAAAGTAGCAAAAATATTTATGAATGTGATTATGTATTATTTGTTATATTTTTCAACTTCTATTTAATGAAGCTGTTTAATAAACCATTTTAAGCTTCATACAGCATGTGCCCACATGGGTGCAGCCAATTTTACTTTAGGCTTAGAAAAGAATACTTTTTTTTTTTTTGCCAGATCGCCTGCCAGGCTGGCCTAGAAGTGGCATATTCTCTTACTGACAGACTAATGCCTAATGTTGAAACGCGCGCGAGTAGGAAATATTAATTCAGCCGAATTCCACAGAGAGAACTTAAGGTGGTGCCACTACACCGTCTGTTGTTAGTTCAGCCATATTTCACATTCCAGTTTGTGAACTATATTTCGAACCGCTCAACGGTGACCAGAGGACCTCTTTTCCATTGAAAAGTACTCTTTTTGGGAACTAAAAAAAAAACGTGTTCAAGAGTTCAGATAGTTGAGAGTTGAATTGAGACACACTTGTGCCGCTTCAGCACTGTAGGTCCACCATCCACCACGGTGAGCAGCTCAGTGTTTTACTGGAGCCACAAATGCGTTGAAAGTTGTTGAGGTAATATTTATCATAGTATCTTCTTTATGTCTGGAGAATGTTTCTGTGATACAGCCTTTTGTTTTCTACTATATATTTACTAAACAGAAATCTTGTCTGTCCCTATAACTACACAAATACACAGACACATTTCACCGTTACTGACTTTCTGATGAGTAAATTACATAAATTTTTGTTTAACTTTACACGAAAACGGGCAACATCTCCAAATTAAAGCCAGAACTATGGAAGCAAATCTGTCTCATCAGACTTTGAAATATTGCCACCTTTCAATTTGTAGCACTGCATTTTTTGCACTGAAATTATGCATCTGAATTTTGTTGCTTTTTGTTGAAGTCTTCAGATTTCCACCTCTGTATATTTTGCTTCGCAATTATGCAACTGAATATAATTGCTCTTGAATTGAACTCGTGAATTTTCAAGAACACGTTTTCACTGTTATTATTCAAGGTTAATAACTTCAGATAAAAAAAAAAATCAAGCTTAAAAAAAATTCAATATATTTCGAAGTTGCTCAAATTCGATAGACCATATTCAGATACCAAAATACCACAGTAAAATTTCTATATATTCAGGATATCAATTGACTGTTATATTGTGTCTTTAGTGAGACTTTCAGATTTTTGAGACACTTTGAAAATAAAGAGATAATATCCATGGAAGGAAGCTAAAGTGTAGTTTTTCCACGGTATGGAAATTGTGTTTGTATTTTGCCATCTAGCGGCGACAGAATGCAACTATTGCACCATTTAAGGTGAAACAGAAAATCCAAATGAATCGATTGCTTTTCCTTTGTATCCTGGATGTGTACTCTCATTATATCTCAATTTTTTCACTCATATTTTGCCATCTGAATTTGGTCTATTGAATTTGAGCAACTTCGAAATATATTGTTTGAATATTTTAAAGCTTGAATTTTTTTATCTGATTTTATTAACCTAGAATAATTATAATAAAATTCACGACTTTATACGAGCAATTATATTTAGATGAAAAATTGTGAAGCTAAATATTCAGGGGTGGAAATCTGAAGACTTAAATTCAAAAGCAACAAAATTCAGATGCATAATTTCTTTGCAAAATATATTCAGTGGTACAAATTGAAAGGTGGTAATATTTCAAAGTCTGAAGAGACAGATTTGCTTCCATACAAAACACCAGGGCGAGGCGTTACTCAAAATAAACAGGGGAATTTGTTGCAGTGACGTTTTATCAGTCAGACCCTTATAGAAATTTAAGTCCGTGCATAAATATCTAGTTCCCAGTGATGACCTGTTCCTTTATCAAGTATAGATTACTTGGTTGATAAAATGTTAAGGTGCTTGGTTTTAGAAATGTTCAAGAAAATGTTTTTTTTGTTGCTTTCTGGTAAATTAGTTGCTTTAATGTCATCTCAACATGGTGCTTCAGTTTTTTAGCTTTGTGTGAACAGAAAATAACAGGCTTTCCATGATCATACACACACTGTCAGCAACTGACAAGATAAACTATTTTTATAGTTTGTTATTATTGTGAACAAAGACATTGATATGAAGCTTCCCCAGACCTTCCATTGACAAGGGTATGTAGTTTGAGCATGTCTGTTTTTGAAATACCAGAAAACTTCTGTGAGTGTGGCTAATGGCTGTCTGGCTAAACTAGGTTTGCCTAGTTTATCTTTCATTCTTTTTTTTTATTACATGAAGTAGGATCATTAGAGAAAATTTTAATTCTCATCTTATTCTCAGGCTTCCAAAGTTTGGATCCAAAACAAAGTTGATGAATCCAAACATGAGATTCACTCTCAAGTGGATGCCATTACTGCAGGCACTGCCTCTGTGGTCAATCTTACAGCAGGTATGAATATTAAAAAAATAAATTCAGCAAAATATGCCAAATATATTAGAAAATCAATCTTACATAAATACACAGAACTTATTCTTTTTTTGTACATGCTATTTCAATAAGTATATTTATAATGGTAGTATATTAAGTCTGTCTGTCCAGTGGTGATTTCTGTTATAAAGTAGATAATTATTAAATTCATAATAAATCATAATAAAAGGTGTACTATATTAGATTTGTATGTTAAAAAAATATTTATTAAAATATAATTTCTTCCTGCTTCAGTGAGACACAGTGCAAAACCTTAAAATTCAGTCAAAAGTGAGCTGTCATGTTAGATTTAGCAGGGGGTTTACAGACCGTGTCACATCAACATCACACCAACAGGCTCAAAAAAGGTGGTCCACCTTGGTGGGCTAGTTACATGAATACTTCATAGTGGTCATCTGTACAGGGCCGAAAGTGGTTGTAAGACTCCTTAAAGACTTATATCACTGCAATAACCTACACTTGTTATATGAATAAAATTTGTAAGATGTTAGTGTTGTATTTTTGAACTCATAGGGGACCCAACAGATACAGACTACTCAGCAGTAGGCTGTGCAATCACAACTATATCCTCCAACCTGACGGAGATGTCAAAGGGTGTGAAGCTGCTGGCAGCACTGATGGAAGATGATGTGGGCAGTGGTCAGGACCTGATGAGGGCGGCCAGGACACTGACTGGAGCTGTGTCTGATCTGCTTAAAGCGGTGGAGCCCACTTCAGGAGAGGTGAGCGTGATCCAGTTAATATGGGAATTTATTTAAATACTGGCATTTTTCATCTAAATGGTTGGAAAAAACTTTGTAACAATCTGTAAAGTTTAATACTTTAGGCCATATTCTAATAATGTACACCACAATAGAGAAATGTACTTTATTGTAAGATAGTTGGCAAAACATTATTCCTATTTAGAGGAATTTATTTATTGATATTTGAAATGGTACAAATATCTATATTATATTTCTATTGTGTCTTAATACAAAAAAAAAAAAGTAGAGTAAAAAATGATTGTGTCTCAGATCTCTTGCTACTCCCTACATAGTGCATTGTAGAGGTCCTAGAAATATACTATATATACACAAGTATTAGGACACTTACACATTACACCTACAGGAGAGTTTGTGATATCCATTAATAATCCATTAAATCCATTAATAAGGAACCATTTTGCAGCTTCCACCTTTAAAGCTCCATGCGCAGTATTTGTGCTGATGTTAATGCAAGAAAGTTTGCAAATCTGCAGGTATTGAGTCAGTACAGCACTAGCAAATTTTACCCACTGTAAAATTATATGTATAGTTGTGTGTCATTGAATGTTAATGCCATGTTTAAGGTTATGTCCCCTAGTGGCAACAAATAATGTAAATAGTAGAGGTTCTAAAACAGAATCTTGTGGTACAACATATTTTATTTTGAGAAGTACAGATGATCCTCCATTTACTGGACCTAAGCAGTTGAAAAGCACCATAATATGCTATTTGTTGTTCCGTGCTGTAGTAGAACTGTATTAAGAATCTCCACTGGCTGCATAGACCTGTGGGGTTGGGATTTTAACAAAATAGAGAGAGAAGAGAAGAAATGGCAAAGCAACAGATCTTTTTGTAGTTTGAGTTTATTAGAATGGAATATTTCTTTTTTTTCTTTGGTCAGCCATCATGTACGTTTAGATTCTTATTACATTCTTAGGCCACGAATATAATCATCGTATCAATGCGCAGGCTTATCTGTTTAAATATATTGTACCTAATGTTGTCACACTGTCTAATAAAAAATCTAAGATTTTCTCCAAGTGCTTGATTACAGTATCCAAATTAGGGTTAGTGCTTATAGAAACTGAAAAATCTGGATAAATATCCATATACTTATTAGCTATAGAGGATGCAGGCTTATTGATGGCCTTTAAAGGACTTGCCTTTGCACAAAAGTCTGCTGGGAGTGTGGCTGGTGGGCAATAGCCATCTGGTCTGGGTAAGAGCTTGTGTGTTTTTTTTTGTTTGTTGTTTTTTGTTTTTTTTAAACAAGCTGATCTGTGTCAATATTCTTTTAAAGCTTTCTAGTTTTGTTAATTGTAATATTCTCAGAAAGATGATGGAAAGTTTAAGATTACTTAAGTGTAAGTTTACTTCCTCCTTGTGCTTTGTTCTAAAGCCTCGGCAAACAGTGTTGACTGCAGCCGGCAATATTGGCCAGGCCAGTGGGGATCTACTCCGGCAGATTGGAGAGAATGAAACAGATGAGAGGTTTCAGGTAATTGGTTTACTTTTTATTTTACTGCAGAGTGTGATTAAACATTTTGATTATTAATATAAATATAGAAATTATTCACCAGATGTCTTTTAAAATATTGAGTTGAATTAGAATATCTTAAGCTCTCAGAGTGAAAAACACAGATTCATGTTCAGTCTATTTATTATTTAAGATATTTTATCCCATATGGCATATATGGCAGCCTGGGTGGGCACAACAGGTAGTGTCACTGTCGAACAGCTACAGGGTCCTGTGGTCATTGGTTCGAGCCCTGCTCTGTTTGGTGTGTTCTCCCAATGTCTGTGTGGGTTTCCCACGGGTGCTCCTGTTTCCTCCAAAAACACACGTTGATAGGTGGATTGGCGACTCAAAAGTGTCCTTAGTGTGAGTGTGTGTGTCACACTGCAATGGACTGGCGCCCCCTCCACTTTGCGCCCAGTGTTTTTGTGTAGGCTCCAAACCCATAGCAACTGAACTGGATAAGTGGTTACAGACAAAGAATGAATGTTTCTATTTAATTGCACAACCAAAATGATCTAGGGGGGATATAATAGCACATGATAGATATTTGATAGAGATGTGTTTGAGGAGTAGGTCAGACTGTTAATGCCCAAAGGTGTAATGATAAACCTCTTTTTGAGTATGGCTTTCTTGAGAGAGTGACTCTTCTCTTCAAAAAGTATATGGCAGCGTGACTTTATTATGAACTCTACTTCTTACCAGAATATTCTTGAGACAAATGTTAAGTCATCCATCCAGCAGCCTAAGCTGGGGCACACAATCTAATCAGTGTCTCAGAAAAATATATAAATTCATTCATTATCTGTAACGGCTTATCCAGTTCAGGGTCGCGGTAGGTCCAGAGCCTACCTGGAATCATTGGGCGCAAGGCGGGAATACACCCTGGAGGGGGCGCCAGTCCTTCACAGGGCAACACAGGCACACACACACATTCACTCACACACTCACACCTACGGACACTTTTGAGTCGCCAATCCACCTGCAACGTGTGTTTTTGGACTGTGGGAGGAAACCGGAGCACCCGGAGGAAACCCACGCAGACACGGGGAGAACACACCAACTCTTCACAGACAGTCACCCGGAACGGGAATCGAACCCACAACCTCCAGGCCCCTGGAGCTGTGTGACTGCGACACTACCTGCTGCGCCACCCGTGCTGCCCAAAAATATATAAATATATAAGTTAATTAAAAACAAAAAAAGCAAGGATCTAGGTAATGGAATATTCCAGTCAAAGTGCACACCTCAAACCTGGTGTTATGCTGTGGCAGGATCTTTAGAAAACTGGTTGTAAAAGGATGCCCTGAAATATCAAGGAACTGAAGCAGTATAGAAAAAGTATAGGCCAAAACATTGTAAAAACTGTTGTTGCTAACATTTTTGCTAAATGTTTTTCTACATGTTACTGAATTGTGGAATGTATTTAGTGTGTACCGTTACACTTTGGGTATGTATGTGGAGGGAATTCTCACCCAAAGTTTATTTCAGGATGTACTGATGAACCTGGCTAAGGCTGTTGCTAATGCTGCGGCCATGATGGTGCTAAAAGCCAAGAACGTTGCCCAGGTGTCTGAGGACACGATTCTGCAGAACAGAGTCATTGCTGCAGCCACACAGTGCGCTCTTTCCACCTCACAGCTTGTCGCCTGTGCCAAGGTACAGTCTCATTACCCCCAAATACTGGTCCTTTTCCTACTTTTGAGCAAAATTTGTGGGATAGAATTTAAAGTACTAGTAAATAAATAGATTTAGATAAATAGTACATACATTTTTTGTTGTGGTTTTAAGTACATATAAATACATTTTAACTATGCCATATTGAGATTTCTCCGGATTCCCTGAACATTTCACAGTGTATATTCTCACTTGCCATTTTATTGGAACCTGTTGAAGGCATTGTCAAAATGAGTGTATATTTATTTTTAAAAAACAAGCAAATAAATCTAGATGTATTTTTTTATTTTTACATATTATCTTTAAAGCTCAACTAAAATTAGATAAACTTCCACTCTGTCCAGCAATTAACCTGCCATGTTTAAAATAGGTTTGTTATAGAATCTTTGAAACATCCAGGCTGCTGGGTGTAATTAAGATGGATTTATTATTCGACAAATAGTCATTGGAGAAAATGATTAATTTCTTTTTTTTAAAACTTAAAATTTGATTATCCTGGATCTGATCATATAATTTGTAATAAACTGTTGCTATTTTAATCTGGATGTTTTGCGAGTCAGGTGGTGAGCCCCACTATCAGCTCACCCGTATGTCAAGAGCAGCTGATTGAGGCGGGGAAGCTGGTGGACCGCTCTGTTGAAGGCTGTGTGAAGGCCTGCCTTTCAGCCACTGATGATGGGGAGCTGCTCAAGGCAGTCAGCGCTGCGGCTAGTGTGGTCACTCAGGCTCTGAATGACCTCTTCACACACATCCGCAACTACACTTCACGAGGAGAGCCAATTGGACGCTACGACCAAGCCACAGACACCATCATGAATGTTACAGAGAACATCTTCAGCTCCATGGGAGACGCTGGTGAGGGAACTCAGCTACCAGAGCAACTGAAGTATATATTGAGTCTGTATTACAAAATTACCAAATTGTTTGTAAAAGTTATTATTGATTAATTTGCCATTTATTAGATTAAGTGTAACTCACATACATTATTATTATTATTATTGTTACTTATTTATGTAGTTTAATGATAATTAATGTAAAAAATAATTCATGTAGCCCAGGAGAGGGTTACCGGGACCTACCCCTGGAGCCAGGCCTGGGGGTAGTGTCCGACGGCGGGCGCCTGGTGGCCGGGCAGCCCACGTTACCTGGCCGGGCTCAGCCCGAAATGGCAACGTGGGAGGATCATGTGGGCTCACCACCCGCAAGATCAAGACTAGGGGTGCAGTGCAATGCCCATCTGGCAAAAAGCGGGGGCGAAGGGGCCCCTGTCATCGTGGAACTTGTCAGCGGAAACTGGTTCTTGGTACGTGGAAAAATAATTCATGTTTAAAATACAGGATCTGTCAGTATAATGACTTTCACAACACAAAGAGGCAATGACTGGGAAACATGGAGAGGAGTGATTGGGAGGAACGGACTGCCTGATCTAAACTCGAGTGGTGTGATGTTGTTGGACTTCTGTGCTAGCAATGGTTTGTCCATAACGAACACCATGTTCGAACATAAGATTGCTCATAAGTGTACTTGGTACCAGAGCACTCTGGGCCAAAGGTCAATGATCGACTTTGTGGTTGTGTCTTCTGACCTGAGGCCGTATGTTTTGGACACTCGGGTAAAGAGAGGGGCTGAGCTGTAAACCGATCACCATCTGGTGGTGAGTTGGATCCGATGGTGGGGAAAGCTGCCGGACAGACCTGGTAAACCCAAACATATAGTGAGGGTGTGCTGGGAAAAGCTGGCAGATGACTCTGTTCGTATGGATTTCAACTCTCACCTCCAAGAGAACTTCTCACATATTCCGGAGGAGGTAGGGGGAATGGAGTCTGAATGGACACTGTTCCGGACCTCCATCGTGGAAGCGGCTGCATGTAGCTGTGGTCAAAAGCTTGTCGGTGCCTGTTATGGCAGCAACCCAAGAACACGTTGGTGGACACCGGGGGTGAGGGAAGCTGTCAAGCGGAAGAAGGAGGCTTTTTGGGATTGGCTAGCTCGGGGAACTTCCGAATCTGCGGATGGGTACCGGCAGGCGAAAAAGGCTGCAGCTGTGGCAGTTGCTGAAGCAAAATCCAGAGCATGGGAGGAGTTTGGAGAGGCCATGGAGAATGACTTCAGGGCGGCCTCAAAGATGTTCTGGAAAACACTCCGACAGCTCTGGAGGGGGAGGGGGGACACTGTCCAAGCTGTGCTCAGCAAGGATGGTGAAACTCTGAACTCGACTGAGCGTATTGTTGGGCATTGGAAGGAGCACTTTAAGGAACTCCTTAACCCGAGAGACATGCCTCCTGTGCAGGAGGTAGGGCCAGAAGTGTCTGGGGGGTCAGATTCCATTTCCTTGGATGAAGTCACTGAGGTGGTGAAAAAGCTTCGCAGTGGCAAAGCTCCAGGTGTGGATGAGATTCGCCCAGAGTTACTGAAGGCACTCAATACTGTGGGGCTGTCTTGGATGACACGCCTGGACAATATTGCATGGACCTCGGGAACGGTGCCTTTGGATTGGCAAACCGGGGTGGTGGTTCCTATTTTCAAAAAAGGGGACCGGAGAAAGTGTGCCAATTATCGTGGCTTTACACTTCTCAGCCTCCCGGGGAAAGCCTATGCCAAGGTGCTGGAAAGGAGAATCCGTCCGATAGTCGAACCTAGGATTTTGGAGGAACAATGCGGATTTCTTCCTGGCCGTGGAACTATGGACCAACTTTTTACTTTTTCACAGATGATTGAGGGGGTGTGGGAATTTGCTACTCCACTCTACACATGCTTTGTGGATTTGGAGAAGGCATATGACCGTGTTCCCCGAGAGATTCTGTGGGAGGTGCTGCGGGAGTATGGGGTGCCAGGGTCGCTCCGGCGAGCCGTACGGTCCTTGTACTCTCAGAGTTTGAGTTGTGTTCGCATCCTTGGTAGTAAGTCAAGCTTGTTCAGTGTGGGCAATGGACTCTGTCAGGGCTGTGCCTTATCTCCACTCCTGTTCCTGATATTCATGGACAGGGTGGCGCGGCGTGGCCTAGGGAAGGAGGGCTTTCGTCGAGGAGCTCAGGAGGTGGCATCTCTGCTTTTTGCAGACGATGTTGTTCTTCTGGCTTCTTCGCATGGAGGTCTCCAGCACTCACTTGAGCAGTTTGCAGCCGAGTGTGAAGCGGTCGGTATGCGGATCAGCACCTCCAAGTTTGAGGCCATGGTTATCTCCCGGAAACAGATGGCATGCTCCCTTCAGGTAAGGGGTGAGAACCTGCCCCAAGTAAAGGAGTTCAAGTATCTCGGGTTCTTGTTCACGAGGGATGGTGAGATTGACCGTAGGATAGGTGCAGCGTCTGCAGTAATGCTGTCACTATACCGCACCGTTGTGGTGAAGAGAGAGCTGAGCCATAAAGCAAAGCTCTCAATTTACCGGTCAGTCTACGTCCCCACTCTCACCTATGGTCATGAGCTCTGGGTAATGATCGAAAGAACAAAAACACGGATACAAGCTGAAATAAGCTTTCTCCGACGAGTCGCTGGGCGTACTCTCCGTGATCGGGTGAGGAGCTCAGTGACTAGGGAGGAGCTCGGAGTAGAGTCGCTGCTCCTTCGCGTTGAGAGAAGTCAGTTGAGGTGGTTTGGGCATCTGATCAGGATGCCTCGTGGACGCCTCCCACTTCAGGTATACCAGGCACGTCCAACTGGAAGGAGGCCCCGGGGTAGGCCCAGGACATGCTGGAGGGATTATATCTCCCGGCTGGCCTGGGAACGCCTTGTTATCCCCCAGGAGGAATTGGTGGATGTTGCGAGGGACAGAGACGTCTGGGCTTCTTTGCTCGCCCTGTTGCCACCACGACCCTGAAATGGAAAAGCGGAATAGAAGATGATGATGATGACAACACAAAGAAGAGTCTTTGGACAAAATGACTGGTTGCTCCTTTAAGATTTTATAGTTTGGCATTTCAGAAAAAAATTTAATTATGTCTTTCCAGCGTAGTGTATATTAAAAACAGCTAGAAGACAGCAATTTTTCATTTATAACATGGCGGGTCGTTTCCTTATTCTTTAGCTTTTGAATAAGGCATCAGCACATTTGAAAACTCCCATTGACGCACACAATTACTCATATTTTCTCTCTCACTCACACATGTACATTCTTGATTTGTTTCCTCAGGTGAGATGGTGAAGCAGGCTCGAGTTCTGGCTCAGGCCACATCTGACCTGGTTAATGCTATGAGGTCAGACGCTGAGGCGGAGATTGATGTGGACAACTCCAAAAAACTGTTGGCTGCTGCTAAACTCCTCGCTGATGCTACAGCTCGCATGGTAGAAGCTGCAAAGGTGGGTCAATTTGTCATTAAAGATTTAGAAATCTACCAAAAGAATCTGTCTGAAAATCACGATTAAGATGAAATGAGTATATTAAGAGATGGTTTAAGGCTTACGTCACACTTTGGGGCAAATCAGATTTATTTATGGCATCTTAAAACTGAACGTTTAAAAGAAAAAAAAGACCAAATCTGATTTGTGTGGTCCATCTGTGGTTGTGTTTAATTTTGTAGCCACATTAATGGGCAAAATAACAACTAAAATATTGTAATTTGCATTGCACTTTAGGTTTTCTGTCATCAGTCTAGCTTTTTATGTCACTGAGACAGTAACGGAGCTCCTCCTGGGCACCCTAGATTAGCATGGTATGTGCAGACACAAAGATTGTCTACTTTTCTTCATTTTAATGGTATCAGTACCAGTTGCTTGCCACAAGTGCATTTAAGTACAGTGGTGGAGGAGTTCAAGTTCAAGTAGAAGGATTTTAAGATTGGGGTTAAATGCAGTGGAAAAGCTCTCAATTTGTGGATCAATCTATATCCTTGTGTTCATTTATTGTCATGAGCATTGGGTAATGACCGAAAGCATGAGATTGTGAATACAACTGGCCAAAATGAGTTTTCTTTGTCAGCTTAATGTCCCTGATCTGTTGAGAAGCTCAGAGTAAGAAGAAGAATCAGTTGAGTTGACTTGGGCGTCTGATGAGGTTACCATCTTCCTGGCAAGCTGGGTGATGTAATCCCTCCAACAACTCCTAGGTCTACACTGGGGCCTCCTCATTAACTCATTAAAATAACATTACCCAGCTTGCTAGGAAATATCTGAAGATCCGCCAAGAGGAGCTAGAAGAGGTTGTAGGTGACGAGATGCCTGGTGTTTTTTGCGTGCCCTTTTAACAGTGCGACCCTAAAATGGACTAATTATAAAAGAAGTATAAGAAGATGAAGACCTTGATGATGATGATGATGATGCTGCTGTTGATGATGGTGATGGTGCTTCCTTTTTATAACATGCTGGTATCCATAAAATTAATTTATAGCATATTGCACACCTGAAACAGTGGAAGCAACCAACTTGAAGCTCGATAATATATTTGTTAGTATTGGTAATTGTGTTTTTTACTGCTTTTAAAGATAGCAGTATGTCATAACATGAGGATTTATTATATCTCCATGATTATCTAATATTTATAATAATAATAATATCTAATCTATCTAATTTTGTTTTGTAATTTTAGGATGTAGGCTTTCAGTCTCATTGTTATGCTCATTCCCAAAAGAATTTCTCTTAACAAATGTCCATCACTCACTAATTGAGCTTAAGTAAAGAGAATCTCTGTGATTCTTTGTGTGTGTGTGTGTGTGTGTGTGTGTGTGTGTGTGCACGTGTGTGTGTCAGGGAGCAGCAGCTTACCCTGAGAATGAAGATCAGCAGCAAAAACTGCGGGAGGCAGCAGAGGGGCTGCGAGTGGCCACCAATGCAGCTGCCCAAAACGCCATCAAAAAGAAGCTCATTAACAAGCTAGAGGTCAGTGATCAACTATGGAATAAATGAATGAATTAGCTTTATAATTAATATTACTGTTTAAAATCATCCAAATTACAGTACTAGAAAATGTATCGACATGGAATAATGTAAAATCTAGTCAATATCATTATTTTTTAGATTGTTGTAAGAATATATGTTTATTTAGGTTTTTCTAGGCTTTATTTCCTTTTTATCAGGTTAAATGTTCTCACATATTGGATGATAATTTTGTGCATTTTAAGGCTTTATCTGCTGATGTGCTGTGAGAGACATTTCCTCGATAATTCTGTGTGTAAACTTTCAAAATTACTTTAGGTGTTTAAGGTCCTGCAATATATCAAGTTATTAAGAAAAATATACAAAAAGTGCATTGTCTCCCTTTAGAATGCAGCTAAACAAGCTGCTGCTGCTGCCACTCAGACCATCGCTGCATCCCAGAATGCAGCTGCATCCAACAAGAACACTGCTGCCCACCAACAACTGGTCCTGAGCTGCAAGGTGTGTGTGTGTGTTTATCTGTGTATTATAGTACACCACCACTTTACATTATTTCAAGAGTGCTTGTAGTTTTTAACACTTGTGGAAAGAAGAGACAAAAATTCTTGAGTAAATGTAAGTTCCATAAAGGAGTTTTCCAGCTGTTTTATTTGTTCTTATCAGTCTTATTAAAAACATATTTTATTGTTTAAATCATATAATAATGATAAAGATTAAGCATTGTGCATGTTTTTGTTAAGTGTTGTATAAGAAGCCCTGGAATTGTGATAAGCTTTTTCTGACAGTATGATATTCATAATAATTTATAGCAAAAATATACTGTTCACTAAAATGCACATCCATGTGCTTTACATGTGTTTTAGACTGTAGCTGACCATATTCCTCAGCTGGTGCAAGGGGTGAGGGGCAGTCAGTGCCAACCTGAAGATGGCAGTGCTCAGCTTGCTCTCATCATCGCCAGTCAGAATTTCCTGCAGGTGAAAATAATGTTTCTCAGTATTATATATGACACATTTCACTTGAAACTTGAAAACCAAAAACGGTGATGTCTGTAAAGCATTACAATAATTCAGTCATTATCAGATTTTAGGAATGTTCCAATTATTCAGGTGATCAAGTAAACTGATTTTTTATTTTAGCTCAGATTTAAAACTGAGTTTTTTGTCCAGTGCATTAATACATTTCTTTAATTTACTTTTATATAGCTTCACATATGTGGAAACCAAACTATATAAATTAGTTGTGTTTCTGTAAACACCTTTATGTCATTCAGTTCTACAACTGTGAAATTGTGATAAATGGCCCATTTTGACCTTCATACATAAACCTAAATAAATATATATTTTTTTATACAATGATCAGCCGTAACATGATGACACTCATCGTCCATTCTCTCAGCTCCACTGACCTTACAGGAGAACTTTATAGTTCATATACAGAATGTAGTCCATCTGTTGCTCTGCATACTTTGACACTTTCACCCTGTATGATTTGGGTAATGGGTCATTCTCAGCGCTGCAGTCACACTGATGAGCAATGTAGTGTGTGTGTCATGCTGGTATGGGTGGATCAGACACATCAGTGCTGCTGGAATTTTTAAACCCCTCAGTGTCACTGCTGGACTTGGGTCTGTCCATCAACTGAAAATGTCCAGCCAGCAGCGTCCTGTGGGCAGCATCCATTGACCACTGATAAAGGAGGTCGATCAACACAAACTGTGCAGCCACTGACGAGCTTCTGTCTAAATCTGATCCACTGAAGTGAAAGTATATATTATGAATGATTTGAGGCTAGGAATTGTTAATGATTAATAATTTCACAGAAAATCAGGCAAATACAATTATTATGTGAATGTAAGTGAGACTCATTTTCTAAATCAAATATTATATACTTTTTATTTTTTGTTCTCTCCCTTTTAGCCTGGCAGTAAGATGGTGGCCTCAGCAAAGTCCTCAGTCCCAACCGTGACAAATCAGGCTGCAGCCATGCAGCTGGGTCAGTGTGCTAAGAACCTGGCTACTGGCCTAGCAGAACTCCGTACTGCTGCCCAAAAGGTACCTGTTCTCCTTCAGGTTCCCCTTCCAGACACACACATGTGTAATGAGTTTCAAAATGTTCCACGTACGATAAACAATTGTGGCCATTTGGGTCCATGTTCTCTACTACTCCAGAAATGAACGCTCATAGTTGCTGAAAAAATTGCAAATGATATATAAGTAAATATTAATTCTATTTATATTTCTTTCTATATAGGTCAACTATCATGAGATGATAAATCAACTTGCTTTGTTATCCTGAATGAACAATTTATAACTTGTAGAGCTGGTACCATACATGGGGCAGCCATGTTTACTGGTTAAATTAGAAAACAAGGTCTCTAGGTGTTAGAAAAATGGCTCATATAAAACGTGAAGAAATAATCATTGGAGAAAATTACAGTTCTTTTAACGATCCTTGTATGAATTATATTTATGACTCACTCTTTACCATTGGTATGTCAGTGTGTTGCAATATATGGTATAACTGAATCAGTAAGGTATTTAAGATCCTGTTTTTTGCCACTGTTGTCCAGGCACATGAAGCTTGTGGTCCAATGGAGATGGACTCTGCCCTCACAGCCATACAGACTCTGAAGAAGGAGCTTCAGGATGCCAATATAGCAGCAGCCAAGCAGCAGCTCAAACCTCTGCCTGGAGAATCAGTCAGTTATACTTGTCTGAAACAGAACTTAAAAAAAAAACTTGTATACAAAACCCTATTCCTAAAAAAATTTTTATGTGCAACTGTAAATGGCCTTTGTAGTCATATATATAAAACCTTTGCAAGCAGAGGTTTCTCTAGATTCTTTAAATCTTTGAAGTCATATTTTGATGGATAAGACCATCTACTAAACACTGTGAAAGTTTAAAAAATTAAATTGCATTTAAATTGTAAGATAATTTGATGGTGCCTTTTGACAACATATGGGGCCTAGACTCATCCTTGCTTATTATGGACCAAATGTCAACATAGTTGCATCACTTATTATAAAAGTTACTGGATCATACTACAAAGTTTCTAGTTTCATAAATCGCTCATTTATTTATATATTTATTTGTTGGGAACATTTTGCTGTCGTCAATTTCAGATTATTTTATTTAGTTTTTTGGGTATATTCTAAAAAAAACAAAACAATGAATAGGATGTAGCATACATGAAAAATGTAATAGTCTCTGTACTATATTTGTTTAAGTTCAAATCAAAGTGGATTCATCAAAATGCTGCTTTGTGTTTTTATTTGTATTTAACATAATATCCTATATTTTGGATTTGGATTTTTATGAAAAAACATTGAACTGTGTGTGTGTTTGTTTGCTGGTTCGTTCATCTGTCTTCTAGTTAGAGAAATGCGCTCAGGACCTTGGCAGTACCTCTAAAGTTGTGGGTTCTTCAATGGCTCAGTTGCTGACCTGTGCAGCTCAGGGCAATGACCATTACACAGGTAATACCATTCAAGTCAGAGCCTACAAATAGTTAATACAGAGACCATTGAAATAGTTTACAGCAGTCAGCTGTCAAAAATAAACAAGTCTCCAAAATTTGCAACTTTACAGGAAAAGTAATCTTTTTTTCTAACATATGGACATTTAAAATGAAATGATTCTTTTTCTGGTTATTTTATAGCATTTCTATTGGTCAACACATGAAAGTTTCATACATTACTGCGTACAGGAAAAGGACAGTGACAGTATGGTTCTAATTCCAAATAAAGTGTAAACTTTTGTATGCAACTTCAGGTATTGCTGCTAGAGAGACTGCTCAAGCTCTGAAAACCCTGGCACAGGCTGCGAGGGGTGTGGCTGCCACGACATCTGACCCTGCCACAGCTTCATCCATGTTGGATTCAGCCTGTGAGGTCATGGAGGCCTCAGTTATATTAATCTCAGAAGCCAAAGAGGCTTTGATTTCCCCTGGTGATACCGAGAGTCAACAAAGACTAGCACAGGTACGTACTGCTGAGTTACAAAATGGCTGCCATTTGCAGTACTTCCTGAAATGTCAGCGAAGACTTTGAGAAGTTCAAGAATGCTAGCATTGAGATGGACATGCTAATGCTATGCTGATTGCATACCAACTACAAGTATTAGAATATATAATATAAGTGGGAGGAAACAGGAAAAAGTTCAACAAACATAGTTTGTTGTGAGTTTAACAAACATAAATGGTACAGGTTGAAGGTACACAAAAAACTGCACTCTAAAACAGCTGTGAAAAAGCAACTCCTGACATAATGGGAAAAGCAAATAGACAAAAACAATTTGCTGGGTTCTGATAATGAACTGGCCCAAGAACCCAAACCTCAATACCTTTGAAAATAATGTGGGATTTATTTGAATTAGGAGAAGCAAAGAAATGTAACCAACTTGAGTTGAGGCTTTGGTGGCATTCTCTACCAGTTTTTCCCCTTATTTTTCTGTTCCTGAAAAAGAACATGCATTTAATAGAAGTTTTGACTTAACATCCGATTAAGAAAGTGTTGTTGGATGAACATTATTCTTAACTCATATTTTGTGTGTTAGATGATAAAATATCATTCATTCATTCATTCATTCATTATCTGTAACCCTTATCCAGTTCAGGGTCGCGGTGGGTCAAGAGCCTACCTGGAATCATTGGGCGCAAGGCGGGAATACACCCTGAAGGGGGCGCCAGTCCTTCACAGGGCAACACATACACACACACACACACACATTCACTCACACCTACGGACAATTTTGAGTCGCCAATCCACCTACCAACGTGTGTTTTTGGACTGTGGGAGGAAACCGGAGCACCCCGAGGAAACCCACGTGGACACGGGGAGAACACACCAACTCCTCACAGACACTTACCCAGAGCGAGAAACAACCTCCAGGCCCCTGGAGCTGTGTGACTGCGACACTAACTGCTGCGCCACTGTGCCGCCCGATAAAATATGAGTTACTTGATAATACCATTATGACATATTTGGTCTTGATGATAATTTTTAGTTACTTATTCAAAGTTTTATAGACCTTTATAAGCTGTCTTCTAGTCTCAATGAAATAAAAAATGTATTTATGAAATTCTGTTTTTGAACATAAATGATTGTTTGGTTTTTTGTCAATAATTAAAGCCATGCATATTAAAAATATGTATATCACCCAAATATAGGGGTGCCAGTCAGTCTGTGTTTTTACCAGTGTTTACCTTTGTAAAGTTGAAAAGTGATTGAAATGCTTCCATTATGAAATTATATGTTTTATAATGCAGTCCAGTTGGACTTTGCTTTCCTTATGGCCAGTGAAATGATCCTGCTTTCTATGTTTGTGACTTAGGTGGCAAAGTCTGTGTCTCAGTCCCTCAATGCATGTGTGGATTGTCTCCCTGGGCAGAAGGATGTTGATATGGCATTGAAGAGCATCAGTGAGGCCAGTAAGAAACTGCTGGTGGAAAAGGTGATTTATGAATTAAAAATGTAGGCAAATGTGTACTTGCACAGCAGTAAAACAAGCATTGCAGGCTTCAAAAGTCATGTCTGCAGCATAGTCATATTTCTTAGATCAGATCAAATGCATTATTGGATTTTATTAAACCATTTATTGGGTTTTCCAGCAGACAGTTACAGATTCTCTGGTTTCTTTGCTTTTCTACTACATATGCACATATGTGAAAGCAGAACCAGATAAAATTAATATATTAAATATTCAGCTATGCTTTCAATGACAACTGTGAAATGGTGACAACCCCATTTCCAAAAATAAACTTGAAGAAACAAAAGTTCACCACCAGTCTGTTGCATTAACTTTCATGTTAATTACACTTTTTAATCATTTTGGATCTGAAGATACTATTTGTTGCAGTATTGCTAGCAGAAAGGTTTTACCCATTCTTTCTTGAAACAAAACTTCTGCCAACGAATGGGGTCTACAAAGCCACACTGTAGTACATGCAGAATGACATTGATGGCAGATGGCACTGTCTTACAGAAATAACCATGGATGAGCCGGGAACATCATCTTGTAAACTTGATGGTAGCATAAAATCCCAATATATAGACCTCCATATCAATGGTACCTTCACACATATATGCGAGTCACCCCTGCCATGGGCACTGTTGCACCTCCATAAGATTACAGATTCTGGCTTCTGGAGAAATATTTTTATTTCTCATGGAAAGCTCAGTGTCTGATTTTTTTCCCCACAACACAAACATAAACATAGATACTTCTCACCACAGGAACTCTGCAGTCTTTAAATTACAATATTTTTCTGAATTGTTGACAGGCCCTTATAGCAATATTAATAGCCTGATGCTTTCTTTAAAAACAAAATTCACACTAAATCAAGTTTTTTTCCTCTCTTCTGGGATTGACCTACACAGAAAAATACTAAGAAATTAGAAATATAGTGGTGAGTTAATTGTGGGGTAGAAGTGGATCATGTAAATCTGATTATTAGGAACATTATATGAATTTTCTCCTTATAAGAAGAGTAAAGTGCTTGTGAACTTGTTAAGGGTGTAATTGCCTCAATCAGACTTGCTAAATTACATTCAAAAACACCTACATTAATTTATTGAAATGCTAAGCATTGTACAGAATTATACAGATAATAACTATTTATTATTTAATCTTACTCAAATGTGTTTCCCTCAGCTTCCTCCTTGTAGTAAATCCTTACAGGAGGCTCAGAGTGATTTCAATCAGATGGCGGCTGATTTAAATCAGTCTGCAGGTGATGTAGTACATGCCTCTAGAGGAACAAGCTGTGAACTCGCTACTGCTTCCCGAAAGTTCAGTGGAGACTTTGACGAGTTTCTGGATGCTGGGATTGAGATGGCTGGCCACACAGAGGCAAGTTTGTCGTCATTAAACGTCATTTGTTAGATTCAAATGTTGCACTCACCTGTTTGAACAAGTTGGTCAGTTATGTAATTATGAATTTCTCTCACATAAGTCTTCTTTTTGAGGTTGGTGAAACTAGTGATTTTTTTTCTCTTTCTCCAATATTCCGAAATTGATACAGACACTAATACTTTTAAATGTCCTCATGTGCACCATTAAAAAAAATGCGTACTTTGTGATACCAGTAAAAAAAAGTTATAATTTTATGAATTATAATTTTATGAAAAAATTATATTTGAAGGCATTTTGCCTGTGGTAATAAACAAGCTTTCACATGAACAATTCAGTTGATTGAAAACTCTACCAAAAATATGATCCACCAGTACAGTTGATTCAGTCAATCTCGTAGTTCTTATGCTTTTTTGTATTTTATTTTTTTTTTGTCATTGAATGCAGTTTTAATCCCTAAATTTTATAATCGCTGATAGTCACTGGTGTGAATAAAACTGTCACTTATATCCAACTGTCAGATATTGCAAAAATCAGTTGAAGATCTCTGAATGTCATCATTGGTTTTTTTTTTATTTATTTATTATTATTTATTTTGAGTAACTTTTTTTTAGAAATTTTTTTGTATTTGTAGCAAAAAGATGATCAAATACAGGTTATTGGAAATCTAAAGAACATCTCCCTGGCATCCAGTAAACTCCTGCTGGCTGCAAAGTCTCTATCTGTGGACTCTGGTGCAGCAAATGCGAAGAGCCTACTAGCAGCTGCTGCCCGGTATGTATGTATATATATTGTGAGTAGTCTAGTTTCTTGGAAATATTTGTAGAGTACATTGATAGATTTAATATTATCTTTGAGAAGTCACAAAATATGGTTATGTTTAATTCAAGCTGTTTGGCAAGATTGTATACAATGTATGTTGTCCCTTGTGAAATAAAGGTAGAAGTGTTTCAAAAGTGTAAAACTACATGGCTGAAGTTTAACTTGTCTCTAAGTTTTATTCACTATTTGAATCACCACAGAAACCCATGTAACTCGAGTTATTTAGTTTATGCAGTTAGTCATCTCCTGAATTTGGAGATGTTTTCACCATAAATAATCCGAAACAGCAAAAATAAGTCCATATTACTACCTGTGTTGCTGGAATAGAGCAATATCCTCATCTTAGTTGGTGTTTTTCACTGTTTGGAGCTCTTTCTGTTGTCTAAAAACCAGATGCCATTTCCTTGCCAAGACACTTTAAAAATATATATTTTTAAAATTTACCATTTACAAACAAGGAGGTTTTGTAAACAAATTACACAAGCTTTAAGCACACAAACAGATTGGAGAGCTGCAAACCTTGAGGAAGCATCCTTAGGATTTTATAAATGTGTTTTTGGATTAAAATTGTCACCTTTTAAGCGCAAAACTGATTTTGCAACTTGCTCTTTTTGTTAGAAAATAAATTCTTGAAGTCTCCCAGTTACCAATTTGAAGTTTTTTATTTATTTATTTATTTATTTATTTTTGTGTGTGAACATCCCACTGTCTCCTCCTTTATTATCTCAATCTTACTTTGCTTCCTCTTCCTTTTTTTTACACGAGGTCTGTATCTGACAGCATCAACCAGTTAATCACTCTATGTACACAACAAGGCTTGGGACAGAAGGAGTGCGACAATGCACTCAGAGAGCTGGAGGTACTTCATGTTTGCTCATTGTTTCTCTTGCTTGTCTTTTTTGTTTAATAACTAAATTCAGTATCACAATATGAAGGTGTTCTTTGCTATCTAATTAATTGTTAAAGTCTCAGTAAAACCTTGATTTGAGCAGGACCCAGCCCTCTCTGACTGAAAAATTTCTACTATATTCATTAGTGGCTGAAGTGCAAACATGTGCTGGTCTGGCCTGCAGCAGTCACACGGGGAGGTAGAGGTGGGACTGTCAGCATTAGCCATCATGCTTATTACTCTTGTGCAAAACATAGAAAAAGCTGCTGAAGAAGGTGTGCCTAAGCCTGAGGAGCCACTCTGGCAATGTCTGGGGCATAGGCTCCAAGTCCTGTTACTCTTCTTCCTCCTCCAATGCTGGGAGTGGAGGGCGCTGCAGACCATGGGACAGCTTACTCTAGCTGCAGTCAGCTGATAAAAGCCAATGAGCAATGCTCAGTGCTCTTCTCACAGCTCTCTGCTGCTCTGGGTCTTTATTTTCTAGGCTGTGAGGGGGCTGCTGGACAACCCTAATGAGCCAATTAACAATCTTTCCTACTTTGACTGCATCGAGAGTGTCATGGAGAACTCTAAGGTATGTTAACTCAACTCTTTGAGCACATTTTAAAGGATTTTTTATAATGCTGCATTTAACTTCTTCTCTCGTAATTTGTTTAGGTCCTTGGTGAGTCTATGGCTGGAATCTCCCATAACTGTAAAACAGGAGATGATGTAGCTTTTGGAGAGGGTGTGACTGTGGCCTGTAAAGCTTTATGTGGGCTGACTGAGGCAGCAGGACAGGTGAGGGACCACAACCCACTCACTATGTTTTTCTCAGCAGATCATTGCTTATCATATATTATCATATGATACTTCTAGAGGTTTACAAATACTTTAATAATCTAATAAAGAGAAAACTCTACAAGTCTAGGTGTTACTCCTTTACCATTGATTAGCAACTTACCAAAAAATTCAGTGTATGACATAACCCTTTAACTTATTCACAGAGTTGTCTTATGAACATACTTTACTGTACTTGAATTGGTAAATATATATTTAGGACGTGATCTCCAGTTTCTACAAATATGTAATAATTGGAGACTATCTTATAGTTTTAACATTTTTAAAAAAAACTGTATCCTAGGAAACATAATATTTAAGTCTTAAGTCCTAAGGTTTTTATTATTATTTAAAAGAGTGTATCTTCTCAATAGGTGTGGTATATAAAATTATGTATAATTACAATAAATACAAAAACATAAATGCAGTAAAAGATGTGTTGTGAAGAACAAAGTTTGCTTCCAGATAGTTAAATCAACAGCACATTTGTTTTAACATAATGAAGTATTTATTAACCAGTATATATGCAGAATATCACTGCTTAAATGAATCTTTTCTTTTTTTTCTTTTTTTAGGAAAATAAAGTCTTACTTCCCAGATAGCTTTTTAAAACTAAGTTGCGCAATCTTTTGCACAGGACTGTATATTTATCTGAACATATTTTGCAAATGTCTGAGTAAGGTCACAGATAATCTGAAGAAAAACTGAACCAGGACTCTCCATTAGATTTATTGAAATATGATATTGGTTTTAATCTGATCTTAAAAATCTGGGTATGCTGTTCACTTCACCATTCAATGACTCAGATAACTGCAAAAAGTCTGATAACGAATTTTAATTTGGTTTGCATATAAGCACACCCACTAGTGCTTTTCTGTTTATTTCTTTTTGTTTCATGTTTATTTCACTGTAACTGTATTACTCCCAGCTCAATTGGCTCTCCAACACTTGATTCTTCTTTTGAATGCTGGCCATGTGGTTTGTGTTTATTTTTGTGTGTTTTTTTTATTAGTTAATGTATATATTCATTCTTCTATTCATAGGCATCATACCTAGTTGCTGTGTCTAATCCTAGCAGCCAGGCAGGTCATCAGGGGTTAGTGGATTCTATTCAGTTTGCTCGTGCAAATCAGGCAATACAGATGGCCTGTCAGAACCTGACTGACCCAGGCAGCAGTCCCTCTCAGGTGAGTGTCTGAGCTGTGATTGGAACGATGCCCTGTGAATAATAGCAATGAAGTTGGCTTGCTGTCTGTAGTGATAATTAAATAAGAACTGATGCCCAGAAGACTCTGGTGGTTACAGAAAATTCATGAATTTATATATATATATATATATATATATATATATATATATATATATATATATATACGTATTAGAAATTTGTCATTGCCCTGTGAGGGATTGGCGCCCCCTCCAGAGTGTGTTCCTACCTTGCGCCCAGTGATTCCAGGTAGGCTCTGGACCCACCACGACCCTGAACTGGATAAGCGCTTACAGACAATGAATGAATGAATATTTGCCATTGTTTTCTTTTAAATTTTTTTACTTAATATACTTTATATAAACCAAGCACATAGGCATGCAGACTCATTCTATAAACATTTGTGAACAAATAGATCACTCTCAGGAACTCCAGCATGATACCGTGATATGATGCCACCTGTGCAACAAGTCCAATCGTGAAAATTCCTCGCTATTCCTCGCTATTAAATATCACAAGGAACAAATGAATGATACTACAGAAAATGTTACATTTTCTGACACTTTTAGAAATTGTCAGAGAGTAGTTAGTTTAATGATCCATTGAGGCTACCCCTGAATACTTTTCATGTGCAGAAATGTTCTTGTTTTATCCAAGTGAAATCATTCATTCATTCATTCATTCGTTCGTTCATTGTCTGTAACTGCTTATCCAGTTCAGGGTCGCAGTGGCAAGGTAGGAAAAAACCCAGGGGGGGTGCCAGTCCCTCACAGGGTGACACACGCCTATGGACACTGTTGAGTCGCCAATCCACCTACCAACGTGTGTTTTTGGCCCATGAGAAACCCACATAGACATGGGGAGAACACACCCGGGGTCCCTGGAGCTGTGTGACAGCAACACATACCTATTGCATAACTTTTGCGCCACCGTGCTGCCCTAAGTCAAATCAATATATAGGATATTATATGTATATTCTTCAATATCTCTTTTTTGTATTTTTAGTCTGTTCACATAAGCAGATAACCATGACTCCATACTAAGTCCCCTTGTTATACTGAAAGAGTTCAAAACCTCTAGTCTCAGTTCCTGGTGTAGTTTTGTCACAAAATCTGTCTGAAAGAGCTCATGCTACATGTTTGTTTTTTGTTTGTTTGATGGAGTGTAGGTGCTCTCTGCTGCAACGATTGTGGCCAAACACACTTCAGCTTTGTGTAATGCCTGCCGTCTTGCCTCCGCAAAGACAGCAAACCCTGTCGCCAAGCGTCATTTTGTCCAGTCAGCTAAAGAGGTGGCCAATACCACAGCCAACCTGGTCAAAACAATCAAAGTAAGATCACCTTTAAAAAACACACCTTTTATAGCAGCGTTCACCAGGCCCTAGTCCTTCACTGCAAAAAATCATGTAAGCATGCAGCAAGTATAAATTAAAATCTAATTAATATATATATATATATAGAACAGTGTCTTACCATATTTCATCATTTGTTTGTCATTTCCAGCCAGAGGACATGTATATGCCAAACAAAAACATAATTTTAGATCTAATCTTGTCAGTATCAGTTTAAATAATTTATATATATATATATATATATATATATATATATATATATATATATAAAATAATATATTTCAATGTTGTTTTTTTTCCATCTTACCCTTTCAGGCTTCCATTTTGATTATGTATTCAGAAGAAAACTCTATGGGCTCTGATTACATTATGTTAACTTTGACCTAATGAAAATAAATATTTATTAATCTTTCCTGTTTCACGCTAGGCTCTTGATGGGGATTTTTCTCATGAGAATCGTGAGAAATGCAGAGTTGCTACAACTCCTCTCATTGAAGCTGTGGACTGTTTGACCACTTTTGCCTCCAACCCTGAGTTTGCCAGTGTTCCTGCTCAAATAAGCAAGGAGGTGTGTTTGTTTTCATGACTCTTCTAAAGCTGTGGGTGTGATTTTCATGAATAATATATATCTCACTTTAGACTGTACACTAAGCCTGAAAGCTATACCATTATACATATGTACATTATACATATGTATACAATAGGCTACAGTATGTTTTTATTTAACCATTTATAGCACCATACATTTTATACACACACACAGCATATTCAGTGAAAATTGACTTTTTTTGTCTTGACTAAGAGGCTTGAGTAAAAAAGACCGCAACACAAGACAGAGTTAAATCCTACATGAACTTAACATTCCAGTTCATCAACTAGGACTAGGACAAAGGCCCTTGCAGACTTCTTTTATTTCAAGCGTTCAAATCAGTCAGAAAAAGAAATTGGAGACAATGAACAGAATTCAGGAGCAAAAAGTCTGTTTTACAACACAATTGAAGCATTTACTCAGAATGAATAAATGACAAATCATATCTAATAGAATTTCAGCTAATTTTTATAACTTAAATGTGTGGTTTGATGTTGTCAAGCTTTGTGGCATACAATATAATGGGTGACAAAGAAAAAAAAAACTAAAAAAAAAAAAAAAAGCAGTGGGAATTTGGTTAGTTTTACTAATTTTCAGCTGTCCAATGCAATCAACTTCCAATTTGATGGGACAAAATGTATTGATCAAACCTTGTATTGGTCAAATCTGTTACTTTTTGAATGGATAATTCAAATAAGCCTGGTAAAGTGTATCAAGCTATTTAAATGAAAATAAAGTAGAGCATATAAGATATACTACCTTAATGCTGACAACATTTCCTCTTTTTTTATTTATTTTAATTTAGCCTTCATATTTTAAACAGAAAGTACAGGTTCTGTCATTCGGTTTAATGAAATATTGATTATAAAATAATTTTGCTATATTTAACCATCTCTTCAACTTGTTAATCCAAGTTCATACGGTTGTTGAGAAATTTAGCGTAAACATTGGGGTATTAGTTTATATTAATAAAATACTGCCTTAATAATAATGATAAAATCCCATTTCTCTTACAAATTTAGGGTTCTGCTGCACAGGAACCAATCCTCCAGTCAGCACGCTCCATGTTGGGAAGCTCCACTGAACTATTAAAGACTGCACGCTCACTGGTTTTGAACCCTAAAGATCCTCCAACGTGGTCTTTACTTGCTGGACACTCGCGCACTGTGTCAGACTCCATCAAGAGTCTCATCACTGCCATCAGGTACCATACAAAAACATGAACTTCAGCTCTTAAGAATCCTTGTGTTTAGATTTTTTAAGTGGAATATGTTCCACAGGGACAAGGCTCCTGGTCAAAGGGAATGTGACTCTGCCATTAGCAGCATTAATAATTGCATCAGAGACATTGAACAGGCTTCTCTTGCTGCTGTCATTCAAAATCTGCCCACCCAAGATGAAATATCATTAGAGGTAATAGTTATCAACAGTAAAGTTTAACTCATAAATCAGTTATGGAATTATAATAAACTGAAGACATTTATGATAATGTAAGAAATGCTTTTTCTTAGTGGATACTCTCAAAGCTCATTATACTCCGCAGGCTTTACAGGAGCAGCTGATGTCAACAGTGCAAGAAATGGGTCACCTGATTGAGCCTATCTCCACAGCTGCCAAAGGAGATGCAGCACAGCTGGGACACAAGGTGTTCATGGAATACATGGTTTTAAAATAATGATTATGTTGTGTTTTCTACAATAATAAATACATTATATACCTGACAAATATAAGTGAATTTTATTCAAAACAAAATGGGGAAAAAATATCACCAAATTGGGTTTTGAAGCTACAGTATTTGTGTGCCGTATAAAAACTTGCTAAGCACATGTTTTTATAACAGTAATTATTTGTCTCCACAGGTGTCTCAGTTGGCAAGTTATTTTGAGCCTCTACGCAAAGCAGCAGTGGGTCTGGCCTCGAAACTCATACACCACCAGCAGCAGATGAACCTTCTGGATCAGACCAAAACTCTGGCAGAATCTACCCTGCAGATGCTCTACGCTGCCAAGGAAGGAGGAGGGAACCCTAAGGTTTAGAATATGCGCACAGCAGAGTTACAATTTTTGATACTTGGTCCAAATCAGCACTCAAGTAGAAGGAAGACTAGCCAAGCACAAAGCAACTTGAAGAATTCAACTTTAAGTAGAATTCCAAAAGCAGTATCTCAAAATACTACTTAAATACTGAATAACTTACAGAAGTACTGTTTAACTTCTTAATACACTCAGCATATGTGCTTAAGAACCAATTTGTTACAGCAGTTTTTAATGCGCGGTCATTATAAAATCACATGACAAGCCTCAAATTTCAACAGTGTGGCCATATGCAAAGCAGTAATTACTTGTAAATAGAAGAGTAACCTAATGTTAAAACCCTAAAATTGACTGGTGTATAAATTATTAGATTCGCAATTTGAAGATACAGGACTTACAAATGCAGAAAGTAATTGAATATTTGTAATTAGTTATTCACATTCACTCAAATGATTTGAAACACACTGGGTTTTATTCAAAATTTGTTGGGTGAATTTTATTGTGGGGAAAAAATATACAAAATTCTCTGCATGGATTTTCTAAATTGTAGAAAGGAAAAACCAGGGTGCTGATCTTTCTTCTGACTCAAGCATAGTCCCAGTTCGTGCCCTTATGCCCTGTAGTCGCATACTGAGTCCACACTGTTGATGAGTTCTTAACTAAATTTTAGTTTCTCAAAACCTAACAAATCCTACTGTTATTAAATGAACCCAGCTTAAACTGTATGTGCATGTGACATATTTATGTATGTTTATGATACTAGGCAACCCTCACCCATGATGCCATAGCAGAAGCGACACTGCTGATGAGGGAAGCAGTGGATGACTTGATGGTTACCCTGAATGAGGCTGCCAGTGAGGTGGGCATAGTGGGTGGCATGTTGGAATCCATTACTGATGCCATGGGCAAGGTACCAACAAACATTCTTATGTACTTATCTCATATTAATTTTACCTGACTCAAATGACCCTACTGTTATGTCTGTATAATATATATCATTTTATAATCATAGTTGCAATAATTGTCGATTGTAAGACTGTTGTTAAAGAAGTGTGCCATTTTATCCTTTGAGCACTGGTATGTGAATGAGGTTGAGAAGACTTTTCATGAACTTTCTAAATGTATTTTATCACGTTATCATTATACTGTCAGAAGTAATTTTGCTATAAAATAATCATTTATTTTTATAGCACATCCTCCAAACAGTGATTAAAACATGGAGATAAAAATATATTAAAGGCAATGTTCATGATTTTAATAAAAATATACTTTTATAAAATTCTGAGGATATTGCCTCATCATATTCTAGTCCTCCAGTCTTTTTTGTAAATGGCTAAAAATACAGTGGATCTTGGTCCGGAATGCTAGACATTCTCTCTCTCTCTCTTTCTCTGCTCATTGCAGAGAAATGGCATCTGCAATTGTTTAGACCACCAGAGGTTTAAAATCACAAACTGAAATGAGGATATTACTCCATTCCTGCTCCATGGGTGGGTAATATTGCTGTCAGATTACTTAAGGTGGAACTTAAGCAAACCAGAGAGAACAGCACTTCCCCAGAATCAACATTTCCTTTAAGAAATGCTACATGAAACCCTGGAAAGGACAAGAATAACAAGGGCAGAGTTCTCTGATCTCAAGTCAGATGGTCTGCAAAACGGGAAATGTTTGTTGTGGACTGATGAGCCTACATTCCAGCTTGTTTTTTTTTTCTTTTTGGAAAAACGATTATTGGATTCACTGTGCCTAAAAGAACCATCCTTATCAGTCGTTATCAGTGAAAGAAGCAAAGTCTAACATCTCTCATGGAATTGGGGGACCATCAGTGTCCGTGGCATTTGTACATTGCATAGGTGGGGCGGTGTCTTTTAAGATTTTAGAGATGCTTGATATGATTTTGTACTTATAAAAATTAAAAAAAAAACAGTTGGGGTCTGCTGCCCACCTCCTTGAGACCAGTTGTTTACCCTCCATTCCAGGCATCTGCTGCAATCCACTCCTCTGCTTTACTCTACATTTGCAACTTCATATCTATTGCTACTGTCACTTTTCATCAGTCCTGATGGTCTTTTTCAACTTTGAAAGATACAATCCAACATCCGTTTTCCCTAAAAACTAACTAAAATGTGGACTTGTCCGACCACAGTTTTACGATGTTTACACTGTTTTTGGTCCATCTCAGATGACGTCAGGACAAGAGAACTGCCTGGCATCACTGTGCAAAATTAATATACAACTTTCTGTTTGCATAATGCAGTTTTGGGCTGCATTTCTTTATGCGGTGGCAGACTGTGTTATGTGCGAAGGATTTTCCAAAGTTTTCCTGAGCCCATTTGGCTATGTCCAACATGATAGTATAACCTCAAATGCAGCATTGGTTTAAATAAAAATAAATAAAAGCTTCTAAAATTCTTCTGTTTCCCTGTTGTAGTTGGGGGAGGGGACCCCACCAGAGCCAGAGGGTTCATTTGTTGAGTATCAGACCACTATGGTGAAATATTCCAAAGCTATTGCTGTTACTACACATGAAATGGTAAGAAGCAGTCATTCACTTGTTTTGAACTGTGTATGTGTTATTCATTTAAATGTTTGCTCTCTTTGACTCTTTCTCCGCTCTGCCTCTTAGCTGACAAAATCAATGAATGCTCCAGAGGAGTTGGGCAGTTTGGCATCTCAGATCACAGCAGACTTCACTCAGCTGGCTCTACAAGGACAGCTTGCTGCTGCTACAACCGAACCAGAGGAGGTCCCTTTATCATTCATTTTTATCCGTTTACCTTTTCATGCTTTCTCTTATGGTACATAGGAATATTCCCAAACGTAGTCTTTGTTTGTCTGTTTTTCTAAACTGGGATAATTGTTTATTTATTTAATTAATTGATTTATTTATTGCCCCACCTTCAGTCTAACGTCCTTTATATATCCATTATTTTATTTTTCCTATTGTGTATTTTTAATTTAGAATTTTTTATGGGGCAAAAGACCCATATATGTACTAAAGGTTTAGCACCTTCAATGACAAGATATAAGTACTAATGTATAGGCACTACAGTGTTAAATATACTTTCCTTTTCATGTAGTTCAATTAAAAAAAAGTCATAATACTGCTTTTCTTTAAATATGTGGTAAGCCTCTGCCTGCTTGCAATGTCCCTAGGCATTTGCCATTCTAGGTACAGTATAGTGCATGACCACTACCTTCCACACTACAGACTAATTGATTCCTAGCTTGGGCAGGAGTATACCAGTAAGAGTAATTGGGAAAGAATCCTAACTCTGTTAGCAACCATAACATTATTAAAGTGCAAGATTGTCTCACAATATGTCAAAAAATAAATAAATAAATAAAATGGTAATAAAAAAATTGAATATTAATTGAAGTTCACAAATGTTAAAGCACAGGTAAATGTAGATTTCAGCATAACTGTAATTTTCTTTCACAGATTGGAGTGCAAATAAAGATGAAGGTTCAGGAGCTGGGTCACAGCTGCATTTCTCTAGTGCAGAAAGCTGGAGCTCTGCAGATGTGTCCTGCCGACTCCATTACCAAGAGGGAACTCACTGAATGTGCGCGTGTCGTCACTGAGAAGGTAGAATGAAAACAGACATGTGTAGCACTTGTGCACATCTTAGGCTAGATATATACTTGGTGTTTGTCCATGTGTTTGCGTAGACAACCATCAGCGTCATTAATTTTCATATACTTGCCTTTGTGCTACACTTGTAACAGGAGGGTTCCACGAGAGGGCCAGAGAAAGATGTGGGTAATTGCGCACTTATAGAATAGTATTATTATAGGACTTATAGTAAAGAATTCCTGAAGACAAATGAGATAATGCTTTATACTAACCATAAAGTTCAACTTTATTACAACATACTGAATTGGTAAATGTGAAAACAAAACGAACTATGGTTAAAATATCAAACCATTGGTACTATGCAACCAAACGTTACTTGTATGATGCCCATAATATTGTGTAGCACAAAAAGATATTTATGTGAACAGAACTTGTGTCAAAACAGAAACTACAACCCAAATTTCAGACTAGAGTTTGTGTGTGGGTTTTTTCTTTTATTTATTTATTTTTTTATAAATACTAATATGTCGATACATATCTATAAAAATATGCACTATCAATAATGTCTATATCTGAAGTGGTTTCCTGATTCCTTTTCCTATTGACCAAACAAAAAAATAGTTTTCTGCTGAAGTTTGAGATTTTTTCATTCTTACTGCACCAGACACATCCTACAAAATGCTCCGTCTATGAATTTCAGTAAAACTGTTTCATTTAACCTGACCTGCAAATCTGTAAACATATTGCGAGAATAAGATTTACCCTTACCTTAACATGCATTATTGCATCTAACATTAGTATGAAAGTTCCTAAAAATTTTCACATTTTCTTGTTGTACCAGAGAGAAGCTAAGGAAGTAAAAAGAATTTACATCCTCTATTCTCTGATACTCAGTACCACATTTTGGGACTGAATTTGATATCAAACATCAGTAAATTTCAAAGTATTTTATTGAATGTTCTGTATTGTTGCAACACTGTATAAGAATGTATATAATATACTTGCAGAGGTTATTAGTATCAGGAGTTTCTAGCTCTTTAATATATGGTTCAATCTTCAACCAGCTTTTAATTTTTGATCAAACAAATTTGCTCTCTTGCGATTATTTTTTCTATTTTCTTTCTTTTATTTTTAAAACTGTTTAATATTGCATTTGTTTGATTTGTATGTGTGTCAGGTTTCTCAAGTGTTGTCGGCACTGCAGGCGGGTAATAAAGGAACTCTTGCATGTATCACTGCGGCCAGTGCTGTGTCCGGCATCATTGCAGACCTGGACACAACCATCATGTTTGCCTCAGCTGGAACACTCAATGCTGAAACCAACAAAGACTCCTTTGCTGAACATCGGTAACACTTGGTCACTCACATTCTTGCAGTTTTTAATGAACTGCATAGTCACTTTTGAGATAAAAGCTTGTACCTTTGTTTTCTGACTCCAGCTGTCCTTTAACCCTTAAGAGCTCATACTCAGTTCACCATAAATCCAAATAATGAGAAATATAAAACAGACCAAAGAAGCATTGTGGAACACATTTTTGTCACATTTCTTGCTGTATTCTGTAATTATATTTGGGTTAATATCCCTCTATTTAATAAACCTCTCAACAGCTATTTTGTAACTTCAATATTTTGTTCATGAAATGGGATCAGAATGGGTCATATGTAACATGGCACAGGTTACTAAAGCATTTGAATTGTTAAAAAGTTGGAACACATATTTTAGAAACAAAAATATGCTTGTAAAATAAACATTTATGTAGTCTGTACTTAAGATCATTCTGCAAAAATTCACAAACTCAAAAAAGTCATGTAACTGCATCCAGGATGTTCAGTAAATGTCACTTAGGGAAATCATGATTTAAAGGAATCTGTAACATTGACACCAAACATTTAAATTCTGAACTATAATACAGCTTCAAAACATTGGAGAGAGCTGACTGCCTACTCCCCCTCCTCCCCAGATGTGAAGCTCGAGCAGGTTGCCAGTTTGAGGAAAACTGAATGAACAAGCAAGAGACAAGTTTAAGAACTTGGCCGTGATAACTAAGATTAATGTGCCATAATCAACAGTTACACAGAAAAGTGTTCATCATTTCCATACCCAGTAAACATTTAGCTGTTAATTCAACGTTGAAGTGACGTAATGACTGCCGTCTAATCAACGTTCTCTTAAGGTTGAAAACGAAAGTTGAAAAGACGTCCAAACACAGACATTGAAAAGACGACTATTTGACGTATTTTGGACGTCCATTGTCGTTATTAATTGGTCCCGAAATAAATTACTTGTATAAAACGCATTTTGGACGTCCACTGACGTTATCGATTGGTAACCAATTAACTAACTTATTAAGATGGATTTTGGACGTCCATTGGCGTTCCTTGTTTACTGGGTAAGACATTCATCTATCTATCCACCTGTTTTGACTAGACAAGACTGGTGTTGCTTATCGATTTTCCATTCCATCATAAATGTCATTTTGGATGCACATTTTATCCACGATTATCTTAGTCATACATGTCATTCAGTGGCGGATGCTGGTCTTTCAAGGAGGGGAAGCTCAATTTCGGCCTACATCATAAAATGTGTCGGTTTATTTATACGTAAATTCTACCCTCCGTTCCATTTCAAGAAAATGATCTGTGACCCTGTCGTACCAACAAGGCGTCTTTTCCAGGGACTTGACTAGTGTCCTCTCAATGGCCAGCAGAGCTAGGCTGCTTAAACGGCCTTGGCCCATGTGAAGTGTGTCCGCCTGTGAGTGCTTTGTGACGTGGAAGGGCTCAGCAGCACCCGCTGGACACTGCAATAGAAGTCAGAAAGAGTGATAGAAGTCAGTCTCCAAACACAAGCAGCTACAAAAAACCTCACCAGAAATAGAAGCTCGATTTGTCGCTAGTCGTTTTTAACAAAGAAAATGCCGCTAAGAGGTTTAAGAAAGTCCGGTTCAATTCAGAACAGAATGAAAATATAATGCTCCCACGGATCTCTACACCAAAGGATCGCTGATTCGCTCATTTCGCTGTCAATCAAAAAGGGATTCAGCCTCAGACAGATCATCCAATCATCATGCAGAAGCTGAGCGTCCGGGCCAGCCGAGGCCAGCCCTCTGCCCCATAGACCTCCAGAGACGCTGAGCGTCCGATGGGCGGGACAAAGCCCAGCATTTATCCAATCACTCGTCTCGTTTCGCTGCTTCGCTATTGAACTTAAAACACTGTGAATCTGCGCGAATGATTGAGAGGAAAGCCGCATCTTTACCAGTGATAAGAAGCTGATTCTGAACAAAAGTTGAGCACGTTGTAGTGCATATTTATTCAATGACATGTACATACAACAGTATATGTTTGATCACTTATTTTTTGACATTTTAGGGGAAGCTGAGCTTCCCTTGCAGTCTTAGAGCAATCGACACTGATGTCATTCCACTTTACATGTGTCCGTTTACGAATCCTAATGGAATTCTCTGTTCCACCTTAAGACCTGAAGCTAGCGCTATAGCTTTTGAAACTTTTGGAGCAACTGTTATTCCATTTTATTTATTTAAATCACACAAACCAATCGTATTATTCAAAACATTATTCACAATTTTCGTATTCAAGCAATTAATTCTACCTTAAATGTGTCTGTTTGAGTCTTATTTGCTTTGTTCTCTAGCTTCTATTTGAATACTCATGTCCACCTTAAACACCCATGCCAAGCTAAAGCCAGCGCTAGGATTCATAAACGAAAGTCGTTTTGAAACACTTATTTCTCATTTTATCCATTTAAAACACATGGCCAAATGTATGTCATGTCGCTAAAACATCTACCTACTAGTAAAACACTTATATTTGCTGTGTACTACCAAGCTTGATTTCTCCTGTCCACTTTATATAGGTGAATATGTTTAAAACACACACGGAGAAACACACATGCAACTGCATCAATTCTTTAAAACAATGGTATTTACACTTTTCAGTCATGTTGTTGACTTTCTTCGTATAAAACACACAACACAAACGTCGCTATGCCTCAGTTTCTTTATATAGGGGGCACAAGCTATGTTCTGTGTTTTCTCCTTTTAATCTATTCATAGGCATCTGTACTTCTATATTTTTTCTGAAATGATTTGCTGTTACCTGTTCAGAAAAAAATTAGCCAGCTCTGGCTTTGTTCTATAGTGTTGCTGCTTGTAAACTGCCTCCACTTTTCAAACACAGGGCCAATATTTCCTCTCATTTTACTCTTGTCACGTGGATTTTTAGAAGGGCAGTGGTGCTTTTTGCGTCTGGTAACTGGGCACTTCTCAAGAGAATATACTGCTTTAGCAATGCTGTGAGAGGCAGCAGTGTTTTAGCTTTGACTGTTTCCTTTATCTATGATACCACACTCTGGACATTTTATGACTAAGTGCAGTAAATGTCCTACAGATTGCTCCTTTAAATTGAAGGATAATTCTGTATGGGGAACATTCCAGGCCTTATAAATTTTGTGTGACACATATGACAACATAGGCTCCTATGGGCTACATTTTATATAGATATAATGATGATGACTAATCTCAAGATCACGAGAACAAAGACATAGCTTCTAAGTTCTGTGTTTCACAGGGAGAATATTCTTAAGACGGCTAAAGCTCTGGTGGAGGACACAAAGAACCTGGTGTCTGGAGCAGCAGCTGGTCAGGAGAAGCTCTCCAGAGCAGCTCAGTCATCAGCAAAGACCATTACACATCTCACTGACGTAGTCAAACTGGGAGCTGCCAGCATTGGCCCAGATGATACAGAGACTCAGGTGAGCAAGAGAGAAAAAATCTCATTGTTTCATATTCCCTACAAGAAAATTAATATGTACAGAGAAAGTAAATATACCTGAAAAGTACAACAGCAGACTTAGAACTGAATTGTGTTCCTTAAAGCAAAACTATTTAAATTTTGCAAATTTAGGGATGTGGCAACTTCTCTGGTGGAGTTAAAATGTATATTAATATGATATAATATTGCATGATATGTGCAAAATAAAAATTTTTAATGTGCGTTGTGCCATTCACGACCAAATTAATCTGATTATGTAGAAGGGTTCAAAAAGAACTTGTGGTTCAAATCTGTGATTTGAAATGTGATCAACATTTATGAAATTATTTTTGTGTCTAAAGTATTAAATGAAATATTTCAAGTATCAAATGAAAAACGAACTAGAAACTGAAGTGGCATCAAATGATCCATTTGAGACTTGCTTTCAAGCCTCCTTTTACATGCTCACTCTGGCTCCTGATTTGTCCTGATCAGTGTCATGGTAGGTCCAGAGTTTATGGCCAAACATATTGCCATTTGCTTGTTTGTTTGACATGGACAGCTGTGCCCAAATAGTGCGCCTGTCACTTGTCTGTAGGGCATGTTGAGATCTTGATTCAAAACAATTCAGGTTTTACATAGGGACTTACAAAATTAGACCAACACCATATTTAGCAGATTTTTATTCTTCTTGAATCAGTAATGTCTGCTTTTGATTATAACAAATCTAACATAAAGCTTTGAAGATACATTGGCTCAGAGAAAAACATTTATGTTCATGCATAATATACCTTTTATTAGATCTAAAGGCTGAAGTGGAATTGATTCTTTTTTTTCATTGGAACATTTAACAATTGTTTTCTAATTACAGGTATAAAAATTGACTTACCCCAGAAACTCAGTAACAGTTTGATACATTGTTCTGAGAATATAACTGTTCCATTTTTTCTTCTTTTTTTAAAATGATCAAAGAGTTTTCAAAAATTGTCATAATACCTGTGACACTGTGTTTACAGAGACTATAGATCTTTTTGTTAGACATGACAAACATCTCCTTTTCTCAGGTAGTGTTGATCAATGCAGTTAAAGATGTTGCAAAAGCTTTAGCTGAGCTCATTGTAGCAACCAAGTGTGCAGCAGGCAAAGCAGCAGATGACCCAGCCATGTTCCAACTGAAAAGTGCGGCCAAGGTACACACAGCACACACATGCAAATCCCTTGTATTAGACATCAGATTATTTTTCTAAAGCCCAGCTTTTAATTAACAATAAATTTTAAATCATGATTGATAATATAGGTTCTTAGTTCATGTTTCAAGTCATAGTAAGCACAAATCATTACATATTTTATGCATGTCTCATATATGCTATTGTTTATGTTTTGTCAGCATTTTGTAAAGTGTTATGTTTAAAAGTAAGTTTTGGTTTGAATTTAAAATTAGTGTCAAGGTTACGTTTAATAAAATCTTTCACACTCAACTTGAGGTTCAGATGTATGTACAGTACATGTACAGTATTTTAAAAAGTGTTTTTTGAGCGATGCCATAGAAGAACCACTTTTTAGCTTAAACTAAAATGTTTTAAATTGGTAAGGAACCTTTACATCATGTTATGGTTTTAAAACCTTTAAAAAGTTCTTCACACTTACAACAAATAATCTGCAGTGGTCTATCAAAGCAGTGTTACTCTAAGGGACTACTCCAGTGTGTGTTTGTGAGTTAATCTATTTCCTACTATTATTCATTAATAACTGTTCATTTTCCTTCCTGGTAATTCCTTTCCATAGTCTTTCCATAGTCATAGTCAGTTAAAACCTGGTGATGATGACCTTACTGTGAATGTTTCTTAAGAGTCCGGCATGAATCTGAGCTGATATTCTCTGTTATGCATGGACGTTTTGTGTTAGCTTCTCTCTTTGTTTGTTTGTGTATGTGGTACCAGGTGATGGTGACTAACGTGACATCTTTGCTGAAGACAGTGAAAGCCGTAGAAGACGAGGCCACTAAAGGCACCAGAGCACTGGAGGCCACCATTGAGTTTATCAGACAAGAGCTCACTGTATGAACAGACCACACACACACACATTACATTTTATATATATATATATATATATATATATATATATATATATATATATATATGGTATAGCTGCTGATGCAGAAAACATTTTACCTGCATTTTTTAAGAATGATTTAATTTGAAAAGCTGCTCTTTAAATTGTGTGAAAATTACAGGTGGAAAGTGCTCTAATATGAGTTAAAATTGATAATTGCTCTATTAACTTCCAATAAACTTCTTGTTCTGTGTTTTTTATTTTCCTGCCAGCTTCGATTTGGAGTAATTTAATTTGATCAAACAATTAACATTTTACTAACAGTTAACTAATTATTAATGTTTAATACACAGTAAGAAGTGTGACTTGATTTTGACTTTTCAGGTTTTTCAGTCTAAAGATGCTCCAGAAAAGTCCACCACACCTGAAGAGTTCATCAGAATGACCAAGGGTATCACTACAGCAACAGCTAAAGCTGTGGCTGCTGGAAACTCAGCCAGACAGGAAGACATAATCTCCACAGCTAACCTCAGCCGCAAAGTGGTCACAGATATGCTGATGGCATGCAAGGTGTGTGTTGGCGTTAGAGCAGTGCAGTTGAAAGGCTACTAGATAACCAATAGTGTCTGTAAATAAAGGAATGATCTGAGGTCTCTTAAAAGCGTAACAGTGAAGTAGGCATGTCTTACAAAATGAGCTAAGGAGTGTAGACTCATTAAAATTTTCTTACAGGGAGGAATTCTTATAAAGGGTGTTGTTTCTATTTGTCACAGCAAGCAGCATATCATGACGGAGTGACTGAGGAGGTCCGGAGCAGAGCTCTTCTGTATGGAACAGAATGCACAAATGGATATGTTCAGTTGCTGGAGCAGGTCCTGCAGGTGCTGCATATAGCCATACTTTCTTCCATTTTGTCAATGTCTCAATTTTAATGTCTCTGATTTAATAATTTCAAAATTATTAAAATAAAAATATCACATGTTTGATTTATCTGAATATGTCCTGTCTCTGTTTCTTAAAAATAGTTCATATATTTAAAAAAGCAGTTTTGTGCATGCTCTCTAAATGCTGAAATGGAGCAGTATTATGCTCTTAGTCTTTAGCCATATTTAATAATGTGTCTTACAAACAGTGAATAGAGACAGATACTCTCTCACCTTTGAAGTGTATTATTCTTTAAAATTAAACTCATCGTGTAGGTCTTGCAGAGGCCCACAGCTGAGCAGAAGCAGCAGTTAGCTCTGTTCTCCAAACGAGTTGCTGGAGCCGTCACTGAACTCATTCAAACAGCAGAGGCCATGAAAGGTGAGTACAAACCAAGTTCAGTTCAAATACATTTTAATAATACTATCAATCCTGTATTCATAAGTCTTTTTTTACATGCATACATAAAGTATATGGCATATATGATGCATGTTAATATCTTGCATAAGCCTGAATATGTGCATGTTATACTTACCTGGAAACATTTCATAAAATACAACTCACATACTTGCGTAACACATTATGTGCTCATAGAGTAAATTGAAGACTGTCCCCTTGTTGTACTCAACTATAGTATTTGCAGTGTTCTTATTAAATTATGTTATAATGCTTCATGATATCTGATGCTATTAATCTATATATTCTTGTTTTAAGTGTGTTGCATGTAATTATACTTAAGTAAATTTGACTATACAAGCTTATGCCAAGTATTATAAGGTATTATTTAAGCCATAACATATTTTAAATGCATTTACAAAGCATTATAAATGCAGGATTCATAGGAAGTTTTGTCTGCATTTTATTGTGAAATACTTTGCACAAGAGAAGTGACCCTTATATATCAAAGTTGCAGACTGTCAAATCTGATGATAAAATGAGGCCACACAGATTTTACTGACTGTTTTGGTTTTAAATAGTTTCATCTTTGGTCTATGGCAACAATCAAACTTACTTCTAGTATGAGGGCATGTAAATTTGAGCAAAACCTTTGGACAAACAATGGAGAAAATTCTTGATTTGTAGTTCAGTTTTCAAAAATATGAACAATAACAACAGGGATAATAAGAACAAAAATAGAAAATGACAATATAATTTAAATAATGAATAATTAAACAGTGATATCTGTAAAATATCTTAAAACATTACAATACGTTGTTTAAATATAGTATTTTAAGAACATATTCCAACAACACTGACATCATTCTACTGTTTTATATACATTTAGTTTTGTTTATTTGATATGTTGTAGTCTTTATTAGTTTAATACTTTAATGTTGTGTCAGTAGTGGGAGCATTACAAACTCTACCTAAGGACACAGCTATTACTGGATTACTGCTGAAAAATGTGCATGAATTAGTGTGAGATTCATGTAAATAAAGTGTGCTCAGCCTGTTATTGAATTCAAGCACTGACAATGATTCATTAGCTGCACACACAGTTTTTCCAAGTTGAATGAAAGTTTCATGTATCACATGATAAACAATTCATGCTTAATTCAACATGGTCAGGGGAACCAGGGGAACTCTGGTTTGCTTACCTTTAGAAGCTCTGTCTTATAAGGTGGACCAGTATGTTTGAGGGAAAAAAAAACAAATGTTGATTGTACGTGGCAGAAGTTTAACTTGTTTGTAAAGTTTTATTCACTGTTTGAATTGTCACATAAACTCATTTCTAAATCAAGTTGTTTAGTTTTGTATCAGGTTCGGTCCGTGTTAACTGTATACAGTTAGCTGTCTCCTGAATTAGGGGACATTCCCCCCTAAGTAATTCAAAATGTCTATGGAGCAAGAATAGAGCAATATCCTCATCTTGGTTCATACTTTTCAGCATTTGGTGTTCTCTCCATCGTCTAAAAACTCAAGATGCCTTTTCTTTATCGTGAGAAGAGAGAGAGAAAGCCTAGCATACAGCGCAGATCCACTTTTTTTTTTATATTACCCATTTTTTCCACAGGCACTGGGGATTTGTAAACACATTAGACCAGTTTTTGAGCATGCAAACCAAATGAAGAGCTAGCAAATGGTGGGGAAACATCCTCAGAAGTTTATAAAAAGTATTTTTTGATTAAAATCATGAACATCACATTTAATGCAACTTTGATGAATAAGAGCCAATACCACAAAGTAGTTTTTTTTTTCTGAAATGTGGATCAGAGAGACTAGGGCACTACTGATTTGCTTTTGCATCAGTAACATCAACTGATATTAATGTTAGGTGGATTTGTGAGCCTTTCCTGTATCGGGACATTGTCATGTCAGAAGGTCTTGTGTGGTCAGTTGACCTTCAGTGCTAAGTCATTGGGAGCTGTGGGCTCCCAGTAGGGTCTCCCATGGTGAAAAGGTCTGGAGTGAAGACCCAGATACAAGAAACACAATATAATTTACCCTGTCTGGAAGAGGGTGATCAGAACCTATCCTTGGAGACAGGCCTGATGTAAGTGTCCAACAGTGAGCCCGACAAGCTACGTAATCCGACTGGGTTTACCCAGGAAAGCCACTTGGAAGGATCATGTAGACCCATAAAACACATGGTCCAGAGTGAGTTTGTGGTGCAATGCCAATCAGGCACAAGGTGAGGGCAAAGAGGCCCCTGGCGTCATGGACCTTGACAGTGGAAACTTGCTGTATGGTTTGAACATCAGTAGTAAGATGTTATTAGACTTATGCCCTAGACATGTTTAGTCCATAACAAACACGCTGTTTGAACACCTGGTTGCTAATAAGTGTACTGTGTGTCAGAGCACCTTGGGAGAAAGATCAAACATTGAGTTCGTCATGTCACCTGAACTCATGTCAGTTGGATATAGAGGGGTTAAGCTGTCAAAAGGCTACAGCTTTGGTGGTGGCAGAAGCAAAATGTGGGGCATAGAAGGGCTTTGGAGGAACCATAGAGAAATACATACAGACAGGCACATAGAGGTTCTGAAAAATATTGTGGAAACCAAGCTGTGTTCAGCATGGTGAAAATCTGAAACCTGAAAATCAAATATGGATATCATCAAGCACTAGAAGGAGCACTTTGAGGAATTCTTTAACCCAAGGGCCATGCCTTTATTCAGGAGGTAGGGTCAGAGGCTGCTGAGGTGTAAGATTTCATTTCCTTGGCCGAACTCACCAAGGTAGTTAAAAAGCTCTGCAGTGGCATGGTGCCTGGAATGGATGAGATTTACATGGAATTGCTGGATGTTCCCTGGATGTTGGCAGGCTTTCATACCTGACAGTCCTATAACATTGCTTGGACCTCAGCTACAGTGCCTCTAGATTAACAAACTGTGGTGGCTATCCCTTTTTTGTGGTCCTATTTTCAAGAAAGGGGGACCATAGAGAATTTGCCCGTTATCAAGGGTATGTGTTGGCAGGGCCACTGATGTGAGCCCTTCAGTCCTTGTATTCTAAGGCCCTGAACACACTTATCCAGATATTTTTTAATATCCCTGCCCAGACAAATATGAAAACTGTTGCATTATGTTGACAGTCCAGACAGGCCATAGAGACATCTAGCAAGTGGTGTTTACTTATCTCAGCTGCTAGAATTACCTCACTGTGTCAGTACTATGGATTCTTCTCTTCCTGTTTTTATCACGATTTTATTTAGTTATTGCTCTGGAAGAAGAGCAAAATAGATGGGAGTTGTGCTTGGTTGCATCATGGGATTGAGTGGTGGGGGTGTGGCAAGGCAAATGAGCTACGCACGTTTGAGCACTGCTAGCAAAAGATGGACAGTGTCGTGAGAGCTAAACATGCCACAACTTCCAAAGGGAAAACAATAAAATATGATGAGGCATATCTCAAAGCAAGCTAATAATAGTCACTGAATAGATGTGGGGATTAAATGTGTCATTTTTGCCGAGCAAATGTGCAGGTTTTAGGATTTTTCTGGAATAAATAAATTTCAGTGGAGCTTAGAAGTAAAAAATGTATACAGGTGTCAAAAGGCGGTGGAGTGAAAGGTGTGTGGGGGAATATTATCATCTACAGGTTTCGGAACCACTGAGCTAGAGGATGTTGGAAATATACACCTGGGCTTCTTTGCTTGCCCTATTGCATCTGTGACCCTGTAATGGATTAAAACAAGATCATACAATGATTTTTGGTGAATATTTTAGTGGATTATAATATAAGTACACTACTCTAAATTTGAGTTTTGTTGGATTTACGCTTAAGAACAAATGACTCCACAGTAGGTGGTTGTTTATGAGGCTACAAGACACCTTTATAAGCCTTTCATAACAGGTGGAATAAGTTTACATAAACCACTCTAAAGGCCTATTCAAATAGCATCAGTTGAAATAAACTACAAAAGCTTTTATGAAAACTGAGGAACAGGCATTGGAAGAAGTCTCTGGATTTTTTTTATATTAGTTGCTATAAAAGGCTTATGCCCACTTCCTGTAGTCTTATGAATGATACCCTAAAGCAGGAAAAGATATCAATATCAGTATTGTGACAATATTAATAAAGAGTCCATTTCAGTGGAGCCCTAGTCGAGACCCAAATATCTCTTTCGTTGTTGCGGAACGTTGGGGGTGTGTTAAGAGTTTTGTAGGTGAGTAAGCCTCTCACGTCTCCTCTTTTGCTCCAGATGGGGGTGAGTAGTGCCCATATATGTTTTTGCCTGCTTCTTTGATAAGTCATTGTTACATCATCCTTCTGTCATACGATCAGCTTTTAGAATTCAGTAATGAAATGCATCATTTTTTCTTCAGGTCTGTGCATATTTTTATGAGATTTCATCACGTTTTGTTTGTGCAATGAAGATTCTCAAGCTTCATGTACAAAAAGTGAAACTTAAATATAGATTCATTACAAAGAGAGTGATCTCTTTCAAGCTTTTATTTCTTTTAATGTTGATGATTATAGTTTACACCCAATGACAACACACAAATACACACAGTCATGAAAAAGTTAGAACACCCCATGAAAATCTTTGTCTTTTTGGCCATATTCAAACATTTGAGCTTCATTTGAAAGTATTGAGAGATGGAACTTATACAACCACAATTCCAATGTGTTCTCAAAGTTGGGACATTGTGTAAAAAATAAATAAAAACAACATATGATAATTTTTAAATCCCTTTCAACCTATATTCAATTGAATACACTACAAATACAAGATATTTAATGTTCAAATGGATAAATTTATTGTTGTTGTTTTGTTTTTTTTTTTGTTTTTTTTGCAAATATTCGCTCATTTTGAATTTGAGGCCTGCAACATGTTCCAAAATAGTTGGGACTAGGGCGTGTTTACCACTGTGTTACGTCACCTTTTCTTTTAACAACACTCAATAAGCATTTGGGAACTGAGGACACTAATTGTTGAAGCATTGTAGGTGGAATTCTTTCCCATTCTTGCTTGATGTACAACATCAGTTGCGCAACAGTCCGGCGTCTCTGTTGTCGTATTTTGCGCTTCATAATGCGCCACACATTTTCAATGGGAGACAGATCTGGACTGCAGGCAGGTCGGTCTAATACCTACAATCTTTTACTACAAAGCCACACTGTTGTAATACGTGCAGAATGTGGCTTGGCATTGTCTTGCTGAAATAAGCAGGGACGTCCCTGAAAAAGACGTTTCTTTGATGGCAGCATATGTTGCTCCAAAACCTGTATGTACCTTTCAGCATTAATGATACCTTCACAGATGTGCAAGTTACCCATGCCATGGGCTCTAACACACCTCCATACTATAAGATATGCTGGCTTTTGAACTTTGCGCTTGTAAAAATCCAGACAGTCCTTTTCCTCTTTGGCCTGGAGGACACGACGTCTATGATTTCCAAAAACAATTTGAAATGTGGACTTGAGACCACAGGACACTTTTCCACTTTGTGTCAGTCCATCTCAGATGAGCTCGGGCCCTGAGAAGCCGGCGGCATTTCTGGGTGTTGTTGATATATGGCTTTCGCTTTTCATGTTGGAGTTTTAACTTGCACTTGTAGATGGAGCGACAAACTATGTTCACTGAAAATGTTTTTCTGAAGTGTTCCTGAGCCCATGTGGTAATAGCCATTACAGAATGATAACGGTTTTTAATGAAGTGCCGCCTGAGGGAATGAAGGTCACAGGCATTTAATATTGGTTTTCGGCCTTGCCGCTTACTTGCAGAGATTTCTCCAGATTCTCTGAAACTTTTGATGATATTTTGGACTGTTGATGATGAAATCCCTAAATTCCTTGCATTGTACATTGAGAAACGTTGTTTTTAAACTGTTGAACTATTTGCTCATGCAGTTGTTCACAAAGTGGTGAACCTCGCCCCATCCTTGCTTGTGAACGAGAATGCTCTCTTTATACCCAATCATGACACTCACCTTTTTCAAATTAACCTGTTCACCTATGGAATGTTCCAAACAGGGGTTTTTTGAGCATTCCTCCACTTTCCCAGACTTTTGTTGCATCTTTTGGAACTCTTGTCAACTCCTTTGGAACATGTTGCAGGCCTCATATTCAAAATGAGTGAATATTTGCAAAAAAACAATAAAGTTTATCCGTTTGAACATTAAATATAGGTTGAAAAGGATTTGCAAATATCTTATTTTTTTATTTATGCTTTACACAACATTCCAACTTCATTGGAATTGGGGCTGTATAACTAAACAAATAAAACAGAAGAAATTATTTATAAACATTAGTTGTAAAATGTAATGAACAAAAATGTACATTTCTTGAAAAAGTAAGGGCTGTGGTTCTGGTTTGCGCCACACCTGTCTTCTGTTACTGTCCCCAAATAATTTAGCTTTGGATTCATCTGTCAAAAGCACATTGTTCCAGAAGTCCTTGTCTTTTTCAAGGTGCTCTCAGGCAAACTTTAGTCTTGCCCTAATGTTTTTTGACAGCAAGGGTTTCCTCTTTGCACACCACCTATGAAAATCAAATGTGTGCATTGTTTTCCTGATGGTAGATGCATGGACCTTGACATCAACTGCTCTTGAACTGAACTTTTTGGAATGGCCTTACCTGGCCATGTTGGCAGTTGGTTTAAATGTTCTGCACTTGTAAATTATTTTTTGCACAGTGGAATGGCTGATTTCTAATTATTTTGAGCTCTTTTTACATGCCTTTCCAGACTCATATACATTTATAACCTTCTCTCTAAAGGCCTCTTTTGATCTCACTTCAACATTCAAGGCAAATTATATTAATATTTCTATAACTAATATTATAATCTGAGGTTTAAACAAGAGCTTCCTCCAATCTCCTCTTTAGGAATGGTCTAATCATTTGCAGCTGGTGTGGTGCACCTGATTCTTCACAAAAATGTAAATTTTTATGCAACTTATGTTTATAATTAATTTCTTCAGTTTTATTTGTCTAGTTATATAAGCTCCATCTATCAATGATGTTCAAATGAATCTAAAATGTCCATGTACAGTATACAAATGTTTTTAGGTCTTGAATAACAAAAATTATTTAGCATCATTTTCTTCCACAAATTTTTTCTCATCATATGTTTGTCATTGTTCTTTTTGCATTGTTTTTCATTTATTTTTGTGACAAGTGGTAAATGTAAATGTAGTGAACCAGATTTGTTACCATGTGTGTGTATGTGGTTGCACTAGAAGTACTTCTAAATAAGGTAAAGGTAAATTTTCTTAAAATGTATGAATGTCTGTGTAATGGATGCAATGTATGAAAATAATCGTGTGTTTGTTTCAGGCACTGAGTGGGTTGACCCTGAAGATCCAACCGTGATTGCTGAAACAGAACTGTTGGGAGCTGCAGCTTTGATTGAAGCAGCAGCCAAAAAATTGGAGCAGCTTAAACCTAGAGCTAAACCTAAGGTGCACACACACAAAGAGTTGCACTTAAAAAAAAAAAACAAAGAAAAAGAAATATAAAAATAAGTAATAAGTAAGCAAGTTAGGTTATTTCAGTTTTTAAAATTTATTCACATATAAAAATACATAAAAAGTAACAACATTAAAGATACTAAATATTCAATTAATAGACATGACAAGCTAACTACAGGCCGAAATGGTGCAGAGTGAAGCATTATTATGCCTATCCTTTTTACCTAGTTAATCAGCAAAGCTTTTACTTCTGTTTCATGGTAATAAGTAATCATTCAGATATTGTTTGCCTCTTTCATTGTTTAAAAAATATTATTGCTTCTTTAACTCTATACAGAATATTTTAAACATATTCTGTTTTTAATATCCCAATAACTTATTTTTTGGGATAAATTAAAGCTCAGATTTAATCTCTATGCAGCAAGCTGATGAGAGTCTGGACTTTGAGGAGCAGATTTTGGAAGCAGCCAAATCTATTGCTGCAGCAACTAGTGCCCTGGTAAAATCAGCATCTGCTGCCCAAAGAGAGCTTGTGGCACAGGGCAAGGTAACACCACATTCATAATTACAGATCAGCATAATAAATTAGTGGTTTCTAATGTACAAAATTTTAATTTATTTTGTCTTTATATTATTCTCTATAGGTCGGCGCTATCCCTGCAAATGCTGAGGACGATGGCCAATGGTCACAAGGATTCATTTCAGCCGTGAGTCCAGGAATAATCATGAGACTTAACATTTTTATTGCAAAAGTTAATAATTAATAATAATAAATATTTAGTATTGTATTTAGTACATTATTATGTAAAGGTTTGGGCACCCCTGGTTTTAAGACAAGTGATGCTGATTTTCTTAAATGCACAGACACTGCACAGTAATTGCGCTAAATCCAATGTATATTTTAATACAAACTCAAGGGTATTTTGTCCATTATGGCATTATCTAGTATAACTCATGTATAACTACCTATACATGAAATACCTTTATACCTAATTTTCTGCGAAAGAGTTAAGGTTTTATTTGGTGTATGTTTGTGATGTGTCTACAGGGTAATGAAAAATTGTTCTACAGCAGATAGACATTGTTATCGCTGTACTGCAAGGAAAAGGTGGTTACCAGTCAACAGCCCAGAAAAAGCAAAAATAAAAGGAACTAAATGAATGGTGCCAGGTTTAATAAACAGTAACATTCGCGTAACCTGCTTATACATTTGAGGTGCTAATTTGCGATAAATAATTGTGTTAAAAAATGTAATATTTAGTGGACTTAAACCTCGTTTATAAAAACAGTATTATTTTCTTCAGAGATTCTTCTCCATATTATGAAAGCCATTAAAAGCCAAAATACAAATATTTAGCTGGTAAATAAACACATTATTAACAACTAAGTGCTTGCTAAGTTGCAGTGTGAAAACAAAACTTACAAGATCAAATATTTTAAATGTAATAAAAAAAAAAAGAATATTTTTTTCATGCTCTTGAAAAATGTTTTCTATCTCAGAAAAGCCATCCAGCATTGATTCTCATCTCTATTCTGTGAAGAGTTGTTTTTGCTGAAGAATTTTTTTGCCATAAAAATATTGATCTCCATAATATTTCGTACAGAACTCTGCTATTTTGTGTATACAACTCTGTGTTTGTAGTCACTTTTTTGTCTCTTGGGGAGGGCAAAACAAAACCTGGTGTCTGTCAATATTTTCAGTGTGACTAACGTGTACACACATCTGTTCAGGGTGCTTTTTACTGCTTATATCTCGACACTGAATCTATCTTTTTGGTGCTATATTAATGCTTAAAATGTTGAAAACTGCACTTTTAATTAACAGCCACCCAAACCAACCCAGCTATACACACTTATTGAATGTTCATTCTTACAGGCACACATGGTTGCGGCAGCAACTAGCAACCTGTGTGAAGCAGCGAATGCCTCAGTGCAAGGTCACGCCAGTGAAGAGAAGCTCATCTCTTCAGCAAAACAGGTTGCTGCATCAACTGCCCAACTCCTGGTGGCCTGCAAAGTGAAAGCTGACCAAGACTCAGAGGCAATGAGGAGATTACAGGTAAGCTCAGTTAATCCCCAAATGACTTGTTATGCAGTGGACACTGGAGGTTAAAAAAGCTTGTTTTAAAAATGTTAGCCACAAAGAGTATTCTTAATCCATCAAGATTGGCAGTCACAAGGAAAGCAAGAGGACTAAAGAAGAAAAAACCATAGGAATTCAGAACTTTTTGAATAACATCATTCATCGGCACAAAAGGATAATTGTAAGCAATATACAGTAAATATTTAACGTTAGAAAAACATTAGATCTGAAATCATTATTATAAATAGATAGTGTCTGTTTCTGTGAGTTGTCATTTTTAAAATATGACAACTCTGTCTTTTTATTTTAGTCATGTTGTAAAACCTTTTAAATGTGCTTTAAAGTATATCAGGTTTATTTCTACATTAGCATACGAGCTATATTTAAAAAACTGACAAAAATGTGAACACCAAAATGCACCGATCAGCCATAACATTAAGCTTGCCTAACTATTATGTAGGCACTCAATTGCGCTTCCAGAATAGTTCTGACTTATCAAGGCATGACCCTCAATGTCTCCTGTGGTATTTGGCACCAATATGTTACAGCACATCCCTATAATAAGTCAGAGAGGCAGCCTTGGCCTAATGGTTACAGGACCTGGCTTGGTACCAGAAAGAACATCCATGGCTGAAGTGCCCTTGAGCAAGGCACTGAACCTCCAAATGCTCCCTGGGCACTGCCCGCTGCTCTAGGTGTGTGTTCACAGCCCCTGGTGCACTATTGTCTGTGTGTGTTTACTGCCACAGATTGGTTAAATTAGGAAAACATTGCACAATTTGTTTTTGCCACAGATGTCAAAGATCCACTTTCCGATTAAGACCTGGAGGATTTTAAATAAGCATTTTCCATTCTTTGGCATTTTTTTAAAAAACATTCCTAAACAGATTTTGTTGTGTGGCATGGTGCATTATCTTGCTGTAAGAGACTATTGCCATTATGGTATAGCAGTACCATGAAGGGTTATACATGTTCTGCAGCAGTTTTCAGGTTGGAGGTAGGTATCAGAGTGCCATCATGTGAACGCAAGGACTCCAGATTACCCAGCAGAATATTGCCCATAGCATCACACTGCCTTCACCAGAGCACCGTAGCAGCTTGGCAGCACCCCGTCCCCAGCCCAAGCTGCCCATATGATAAAAAACATGATTCATCAGATCATGCCACTTTCTTTTGTGGCTCCTTGCACCAGTTCTGGTGCTCATGTGTCAAGTGTAGGCACTTTTTCCAGTGGACAAGTGTTTGCATAGTTATTCTGACCAGTCTGCAGTTATGCCGCAAGTTGCAATGCACAGTGTGCTCTAACACCTTTCTGTCATAGCTAGCATAAATATGTTCAGCAATTTGTGACACAGTAGCTATTCTGTGAAATTGGAGCAGACGGGCTGGCCTTTGTTCCTCATGCAAATCACTGAAGGTAAATCCAGCATTGACTCATCAGTTCACCAGTTGTCCTTGCATAAACCACTTTTGGTAGGTACTAACATTTTGCATACCAGGAATATCCCACAAGACGCTTATTTTCGGAAATGCCCTTACCTAGTCACAATGTGTCTCTTGCGTTGCTCAGACCCTTACACTAGCTTGTTTTTTGTGTTTCTAATAAATCAGTTTTAATAACTATCTGTTCAGTTCTTTCCTAATATTTCCCAAACCTTTACAGATGCCATTGTAACAAGAGAATTATTCAATTCAACTGTAAGGGGAAGTTTTAATATTGTGGCAGACTGATGCATAGTAAGCAATTGTCATTTAATATTTAGTTTTTAATTGAATGGTTTCTATACAGTAATATTCAGCTGAGACAGGAGTTCTTTCTATTTACATAAAGAACTAATAATAATAATAATAATAGTAATAATAATAATCACAATGATAATAATAAGTCAGGAATCCTGTAGCCACCCAGAGATTACAGAGTAACATTTTATGTAATATTTTTTTTAACATGGATTGAACTGGATTAAATGCAAACAAAATTTTAAAATTCCCTGTCCACAGAACATTAACAGTGTTTTTACTTTCCTTCACAGGCAGCAGGCAATGCAGTGAAGCGAGCGTCAGATAGTCTGGTAAAAGCAGCCCAGAAAGCAGCTTTCGACAAAGCTGATGATGAAAATGTGGTGGTCAAGACGAAGTTTGTTGGGGGAATTGCTCAGGTGAAAATATTTATGCACAATTTTACTTAAAAGCCTTACTCACCATAATCTGTCTGCTGCCAGTGTCATTCTGCTGATTATCACAGATAAAGGTTTTCTTTACTAAATAAAAGAAAACGCTGCATCAATATGAAAACAGGCAGACAACATTTTTATAATAATAATTTTGCAATAGGTAAGTCAAAATCAGATGCTACATATGAGAGGTGAAAGCAAATTTCAGCAATCGGTCATCCTCTAATATTCTGTCACCTAGTAGATGGGATGTGTCAGATACCGTACTGAGCCATTTAGACATCCCACCGTTTGGGAGACCTGCTCTAGGGTGCATTAACTGGCTCATTCATGGACTATAAAGTAGTTACCCAAATGTAAAATGTAATTAGTGATCCCTTTAAAAGTATTGTTTACTTTACTGCTACTTTAAAATATAGATAACATTTAAATGTTCTTGCATGAGTGCTAGTTTGAGTTATGTGTTCCGTTACTTCTTTAGATCATTGCTGCGCAGGAGGAGATGTTGAGGAAGGAGAGAGAGCTGGAAGAGGCCAGGAAGAAGCTTGCTCAAATTAGACAACAGCAGTATAAATTTCTGCCCAGTGAACTTAGAGGGGATGAGGACTAAATGGCTATTAACCAGTTTGTGGGTTTATAGATATGTGTATGTGAGTGTGTTGGTTTGTGTGGGCGAGTGGTCTCTATATGGTCTCAGTGGACGTTTCTGTATACAGTGCAGCAACTGAGGTTTCAGAAAGTTCTCAGAAATTTGGCAGTGACTTGGTATTTTGATGCATAGATGTACACTATGTACAAATTTAATTTAAATCTTTAAATATTAAGAAATGTACATACTTCTGTTGAACTCTTACGATGGCTTTGGAATCTGCCACCGTTACACAGACAAAACAATGCTAATGCTCAATATGCAAGTTAAAATCTCTTTCTTTATATTTAATTATGTATTTTTTAAAGATGGCATACTAAATGAGGCTTGTCAAACTGATCATATCAGTAAATTGGGATCAGCATGCAGTCCTAAAAGATCTGTCGCACACCTTCAGCATTGTATGTGCTTTGCTGAACCTGATGAAAGAAATCTTGTAGTTTACTTTTGTCAGAGAAGGCTTTTATATTAACCACTGTGAATGTTAAAGGTATGTAAATGTATGAAACTTAAATACCTTATGCATTTTTTTTTAAAGAGAAGAAATGTATAAAAAAGTGCTATAAAACTTTCATGCAAAAAGATGGATAATTTACTCATGGAACTGTACTGTTTTCAGTCACTGGCTTTATTTTTATTCCAAACTAATGTTATTCTTTCTGATAGACTTGAGTGCCACCTCTTCAGGGAGTCTGAGAGAAATAGGAATTGTTATAAAGCTGTAGACAAACTCTGCATGCAAGTTGTTTTTATAATAAATTCATACCAATAACTTAATAGCTTAATGTAGCATATACACCTAAAATGCTAAAACTGAAACTTCAAATATATGTGACTGACTGGAATCATCAGACAAAGTGAGGTGTTTGTGCTTATTTTCAAGCCAGACGTAGTTTGCCATAGCTTTATGCTCACTATAGACTGGTAGAAATAGTGCCTCTTATTCATACTGAGACCTAGGAATGTTCCCAATCCAATCACAGGCATCCACAGCTTTGTAGCTCAGTGCTGGATTAAAGCTTCTTTTCTTTCTGTTTTCATTGTTTGTGTAGGTTTTAATGCCTTTAAGGGTTCATCAACTTCTGCAAAAGCTAATTCCAACAAACATTGTCAAGAATTCTCATAAAGGATGCTTTAGTAAATTTCACCCTTGAAACATCTTTATGAAAAGCTAATGTAGGTGCTGTAACCTTATAAACAGGTGCTACCAACATATTTTTGTTGACTGAAATAAGTATGACAGTGTCCATGCATTTCTAACTTGTGTGTCAAGCTCAGTAGTTCCTGATTTTTAATCAAACTTTGCTTCAAATGTCCTGTGCTTTTAGTTAATTTATTTCAGTATATACTGATCAACCATAACATAGCTGCCATAACAGCCAACTCTTTGCTTCTGTACTCATTGTCCATTTTATCAGCTGCACATACTATATGTACATTGTAGTTCTACAGTTACAGACTACAGACATTCATCAGTGTCACTGCAGTGCTGATAATGTTCCACAACCCAAACAATGTCCATTCGGTGACGGTCCTGACTTTTGAATGAACAAGGTGACAGGTCTAACAATGTATACAGAACAACAGATAGACTACAGTCTAATTGTAGGACTACAAAATGATACTATAGTAGAGATCAAAATTTGAGAACAATATTTTCCTGAAATTAAAAGTCAATTAAATTTATGCCAAATTAGAACACTATGGGATTCCTGAGAGTTTCTGGGGCTAATCTAGCACCCTGTGCCATTTTTTAAATTTTATTTTCTCTGACAAACCATATGTAGCAGCAACACTCGTTTTGCAAGGGTGATTTAAAACCTGCGATGGCAGGTATCATAGATGAAAGTTAACCTTTTTAGCCACTGCAAGAAAAATGTTTCATTCCAAGGTGTTTGATTTCTATAATATTGAAGCCTTATATTGTCACTAATTCTTTCAAGTCCCCTAAAAAGTTCCGGGTGTCCATATGAGACTAGAGTACGGTATGATACAGAGACTCTTCATGAGAATCTGTCCAATTGTGCTGCTGGAAGTGCAATTGTGTAATCTTCTCAGTCTGAGAGAATTCAAATTGTAAGCCTACATCACACAAAAGTTCATTTTAGTGATTAGAGCTATTTTTAATTTGTTGGGTTAGCTGGGAAACTGAATGGTCAAAAACAGAATCCATAATGTATGAGAAAAAAACATGATTTGGGGGGTGTCAGCAGGAGTTGGGCTCCTTGTACAGCTATATGACATGGTGAATGGTAATGTTTTCATTTCTAAGCTTTTCTGCTAACACAATTACTTTTCTGTAATTTTGATCACATTTTGATCTTCCTCAAATATCACATTCTTTAAATTGTGTTCCAAACTATTTTTAAATTGGGAAATCTGAAATGGCCTTCATCTTTATCCCTTAAGATATGTTAGGAAAATATTAAATTGACATGAGTATTGATAATAAGAAACTTAGAAAATAAACACCAATATCTAATTTTGATCTTCCTTTTATGGTAAGTGGAACTCAGTTTTGACATCCAATCCTGTGACTTATGAAAAAGCAGTATATTTAAAATATTGTTTGGTGGCAGCAATCCATTCATGTAATACGTGTAATATGATATCTGGTTTCGGAATAGCACTAAGGAAAGATTTTAACAGAAAAACAGGACATTTAAAACAAGTCATTTTTTGACTTACAATGCATTGACAATTTTTACTTAATTGAAAATAAAATACAACAAAAAAACTTTTATTTCAAGGAATCTTCAATGGAATTGTTACAAGTGTCCTACATTAGAGTTATAGAATTGAAGTGATGTCTGAAATATTTATCTGGCTGCAGAAAATAATTGAAAATAAAGGATTTCAAAAAACTACATCTTTCTCTCTGACTCAATAAGCAGCTATTGTGTTTTTTGTTTTTTTTGGGGTTTTTTTTATTGCTTTTTAAGTATACTCTCCTTTAGTTCTAAAGATTACACCATGTCCCTTTTTACTGGCATGTAACCCCAGTTATTACTTTAGAACCACTAATGTAAAAAAAAAAGAAAAAAATTGTGTTATCATTGTATGCTTGGTCACCTTTTGAACAAGAAATATTAAGATGCCTGATGATTTCTGCCCTGTGAAGGACTGGCGCCACCTCCAGGGTGTATTCCCTGCCTTGCGCCCAATGATTCCAGGTAGGCTCTAGACCCACCGCGACCCTGAATTGGATAAGCGGTTACAGATAATGAATGAATGATGATTTCTGGGAACTGGTGTCACAAAACAGCTGTACAGAATTACTGGCCCTATCCTCAATTGAGCAAACCAGTGTGACTGGCAAGGAAAATCACCCCCAGATCATCAGGAAGAAACCTTTATAGTGCTGAGGGAGATTGTGTTAATGCATTTATTTTGCACTCACATAGGGCCCATCCCACTCTCTTCACTCGTGCAATAGGTTACTCATGCAATTCACTCTCTGCTCGTGAATAAAACTAGTCATCATTTGCCTTGTTTCTGGTGATGTGGCCTTACCAAACAAATGACCTGACCAAAGGCATGGTTTTCCGAATTGCACTTGGCCAATCACTTGGCTTTAACGAGTTACTGGCTAGCTGCACTGCCACTTGCAGATTCCTTGCACTTTCTTCCTTGTTTTTGTGAATGGTGCTGCTGCTTTTACCGCTGCTTTCACCTTCACACATTTAAATTCCTCAACCAAACTTGAGTCGTAGCTCCAGTACCCCTCTCCCATACCATGACACACTACTTAAAGTGAGCGGCACACCTTGCCACTTCCTTAAAGCCTTCTTCATGATTATTTCCATCATCTCTACTTCTGTGATTGGAAAACTGTCAGCAGCTATCTAATGCGAGGCAGTAAGCCAAACTGCAGACACCACAGTTACAGTTTCCCTGGCAAACATGATCTATCAATGCTATTAATAGCCCTCACCAGTTCTGCCTTTAGGCTCACAACTTGCTCTCTCATTTAGTGCTGCACAGTACTTTACTGGTTTGTCCAGTATAGATGGGATGAGCCCTCCTTTGGTCACATCGATAAATTTCCTTTAAATATTGATAAACTTCTAGACTTGCCTGGTTTAGCTTTCAGCCTAGTGCACCTAAGGCTTTTATTTAACTTCCCTAGTAATTGCCCTGGGCAGGGGCAGGGTCATCATGTTGTCCACCTTAATGGAGCATGATGGAGCCGAGAACCATAATGCAACCCCCCCTCCCCCCCACGACCTGCTTAGTGACCCCAAGTATTATATCCATTGCCATTGTAAACACTTGTGATGAAATGGTGCATCCAGACATTTTACCCATTTCCAATCACTACTTTGACATCACAAATTATACTTTACTAAATCAAAACTGAATATCATCAAAATAAGCTACAATCAGCCTCATAATCCTATCTGGAAGAATTCAAAGACTACATGGTGATAGGAAAAAAGTCTCAAAAATGTATAAACCATCCTCCTCTGGGATATTCTGGAACTGTCTTTATTAACTGCATTATAGGAACTATGCATTATTCATTTTTATTTTATTTTTTTTTTACTTTTAGTAATAATTTGAAAAAGTTTTTTTCATATTCACTCTGATATCATTAATAACACTATAACTGTATCACACACTGGGATACTACATTTCCACAATTATTTAAGTTTTTTATTTTTATTTTTCAATACCTGTGTGGAAAAATATCCTACTCAAAACTATAATCATCTAGCATCTACCTCAGACATTCTTTTGTCATTTCATGTTTTGGAGTATTAAAAAATAATTTTATTCAACACAACTGTGAATATAGTGTAAAAATACACAATTTAAGTTAAAATTATAAAGTTTAAATATTTATTTATTTTTTGCAGGTGATGTTACCAACATGACATTAAAATTTGCGAGTTACCCAGTTTGTTAGCATAGGTTTGTCAATGGAACTCCCCAAGCTCCAATGCTAACTCACTGCAAAAGTGCTAAACATATTAATGTGGATGACTTTTTACATAACCATCTTTCTGCCCAAAAATATTCTTCTTCAAACTGAAGTGAACTGCAAAGGTTAGTAACTGTTCTTGTTTCTCTGATAATGGGTCTAATTATAATTATCTATTACATTTCAGTATTTTTTTTTTTTTTGCTGGACTGCCTACTAGACCGGCCTAGAAGAGACATTTTTGCTTACTGGCTGACTGACTGACTCACTCCTAATGTTGAAACGCACATGCACGAGTAGGAACAGTATTTAACATTCTGCTGTTAGTTCAGCCATATTTCACAAGGTGGCGCTACTACACCGTCTACTGTTAGTTCAGCCATATTTCTCACAGCGCTTTTCCATCAGCGAGGAAACTGAACTGTTTGTGAACTAAATTTGGAACCATTCTGCACGTTTCCAGCGACGTAAACTGGTTCGCAATCCAGAAAAAAAATTCCCAGTTGGAACCAAATTGTAGGCTCTTCAGTGCAAACCGTGGATTTGTGGGCATGTCAAGATTCAATAACTCAAGAAAAAACTCAGAGCCTCACACAGTGTTATCGCCCAGTGGAACGGGACGGGATCATTTACAAATTTACATATAAATAAGTAACAGGAAATAAAACAGGAACACGCTCCATTTGTGTGTGTTTCTGAGGCTATGTTTGGCTCTGCGTTACTTACATTACTCTGCTGCTTACATGCACCGCAGTATGGCTCAGAACTTGGCAACATTTACACAAGTATGTATATCACAGAGAAATGAGGACTGCTGAATTTGTCTTATTTTGAGTATGTGTGTGGCCTAAAAATTGTAAAGAGAATTGGGGAGACATTTTGTGACGTTAGTGTGTTTATAAAACTCCATATAGTTGCGCACAGCAACTTTAAACTTCACCTGTTTTACCCCATCCATTGAATAAATTAGTAATTGTAATTCTTACAGCCAACAAAATTTTCTTGGTCTTCTTTGTTCTTTGGTGGTAGATCATCTAGTATTTATTTTTAAATAAAATAAGAAACAAGAAAAACTGATGCCGGTGCTATATATTATGAACAAATCTAATTTTTTCATTTCTGCATTTATTAGTCCTGCCCTCCATATTTTCTGTACAGCACAAAAACATAATAAAAACCACATGTAAGCAAAAACATTGACATGAAGCACCAAAACTTCTCCAGACCTTCCAATGACAAGCGGATGTATTTTGGGCTTTCATGTTTTGAATGCCAGAAACACCTCTGTGACAATGGCTGTATGGCTAATGGCGGTCCAGCAAAACTATGTTTGCCTAGTTTCTCTTTGCTCTTGTTTTAATGTACACTTTGGTTACATCAGTAAAACACATTTGCACTAGCATCCAGTCCTCTGGTCTTCTCAACGTGACAGAGACCTTGTTCATATTTAGTTCTTGATTCCCTTGTTTTTTGGGGATTGAATATCCATAGCTTTCAGCGAGAAGCATAAATCCCCACACACTCTCACACGTTCTACGGTCAAAAAACAATGCAGACACACATGTGGAAGGAGATGCCATCCACAGTGCCACTAAAATCCACAGTGACACTACATCCTTGAAATACGGAATTTAATTTTAAAATAATTACAAATTTATGACATGTATTGTCCCTATTCAATGAAACTAACTCCTAAAATTATAACATTACAGGAGAAGGAAAATAAAAATATTCTAAATACATGGTTTTAAATAGACAGCAGACCAACAATATCATATTTTCTTTTTCAGTTGCAGTTTGCAGATTGAAAATCTATGAGCTGGCCCTTTGGTTAAAAAAGTTTTAAGATGTTCAGTTGTAAGTTAAAACCCCTGGTTTAAGATGGTCAATTGCACTTCTAAAACTTAAATTTTCTGATCTTCATTTTTACACCTGGTATCTTTATATTCTAGAAGAAACTATAGGGATATTATAGAGACCTCTTTTATTGATGTTTGTAGTTTTTAAAAAAAGTAAACATGGCTTACAACATGTGGTTGAAAAGGTGAGGTTTTGAGAGTGAAAGACAGGCTTCAAGTAGGCTCGCTGTGCTCTTGCTACTAGAGCCTTGTGATTGGGGCTCTGCCTCTTTAAGATTCTCTTTTTGGCCAAGGCCTGGCTGGTATTCCTGAGTCGGCAGAAAACTGTTCAACTGGACTATTTCAGGAGGAACTAATTCTGGACCCCTGACGATGACATCTTTTAAAAATGTCTCCGAGATCTTTTCTACTGGTATCTTCCACACACATTCAGTGAGTGATTAATATTTCAGTTACCCTGTTTTTGAAGTACATGTCTGCTACATGTACTTAATAATAATTTAATAATATTTTTTGATTGCTATCTAATTTGTGAGGTTCAGCTTTTTGATTTTAGGATAAACAGAACAGAAAAGAACATGGAACATTTCAGTTTGAATGTTAATCTTCAATTTGTGCCATGTCCCACTGCAATTATATAGACATGATTATTTATCTCCTGTTTCATTTATATAAGTCTCGTATTGTAATATGTATACAGTGTGTGTACATACATTTATATTGCTGGTTATCAACATATAGAATCAAATTAAACAATGATAAATGAATACATTTTTCATCCCCTTACTATTTCTCAACTGTTTAACAACAAACACACATCTAACCCCTTTGCTGTAAGCCCTTAATTTCTGTAGCAATAATGTAGACATAATTTTAAGAATGAACCCCTCATTTTTTAATGAATATCTGATGGTAAACACAGAAGATAGAAAAAAAATAGAAGAACACACATTTAATTAATGATTTTTTAGATTTATTCTGAACTATGCTCAACTCACATGAGATAATAATTTGAATGCTTTGTTGTCTTTAATGGAAAAGTTTTTTCTCAATAGAGTAGGTTCCTCTGTGTTTAACTATATTATGAACAATACATTTCATACAACCAGGCCACTAGGAGACACCATAAAAGCTGTTTCAGAATCTAGGAAGAATCATTGACATCTTGCTCCTTAATTAAAAAGTACTCAAAAATTATTTCATACTAAAGGAGTTCATGTACGAAAGGTCATTATGTATTCAGCATTGTACAACACTTCACTTTAACTATCCATCATCATGAGACACATTTTGGGCAGCAAGGTGGCACAGCAGGTAATGTCGCTGTCACACAGCTCCAGGTTCCTGGGGTCCAGGATTTGAGCCCCACTCCAGGTGACCGTCTGTGATTCTGTGTGTTCTCCCCATGTCCACGTGGGTTTCCTCCAGGAGCTTGGGTTTCCTCCCACAGTCCAAAAACACAAGTCGGTAGGTGGACTGGCGACTCATATGTGTCCATAGGTGTGAGTGAGTGTGTGAGTGCGTGTCACCCTGCAAAGGACTGGCGCCCCCTTCAGGGTGTGTTCCCACCTTGCGCCTAGTTATTCTGGGAAGACTCCGGACTCATTGCAACCCTGAAAAGGATAAGTGGTTACAAACAATGAATGAATGAGTTAGACCATGCTGACCCTCCCACAGAAAAAAAATATTTATAAAAGTAGTAGTTTCTCCAAGACAAAAATGAGATCAGATAAAAAGACAGTAAATATTTTAGCTGAAGCCTCATTGGATTATTATAACCCGGAGGTTTGCCCCATTGATGGTTAAAACTCTTGGCATTCAGGGAAAGCTAAGCTTTATCTAATGGCATTTATCAGGTCCAAGTGCCAGACATTAGTGGAGTGGTGAGGGGCTTTTCTAAGACTCGCAGGATTTCTATTAGGTTGTGTGCCCACTTGGACCATGGAAGGGACATATGTTGATATACTAATACTTCCTATCATGGTGTTTTTGGGAATCAAACTTCACTAGAAAAATAACACAAGTGTATTTTTAAAATTAACTGTGATTTTGATAATGAAAATTTTAAACATTTTGTATGCACTGATAAGAAAATTCTAGAATAAAACAAAAACTGAAATTCAGATACAGGCAAAAAATTAATTAGATATTAAATTAAATATTTTTTGTTATTCTTCTGGATTTTTCTGCTTTAAAAAGAATATCAAGTAAGTCATAGATTAAATGATTTTGTTATAAATTAAATAAATCATTTGTTGTCCATGGGCTCATAGAAACCAAAAGTTAATGGAATCCATAAGCTGCAAAAGTAGATATCTTAATAACTTGATACGCATTATTATAATATTGTCACTGTGACAAAATCAAAAAACTCCTCAAAATATGTATCTCCAAAATAGTTTTTTCCTCCTCCCTATATTTTTACTTTCTTAGATGAAAGTCAATGTAAAAGACCTTATTCCAAGTCATTTTGAAGCATTTTTATTGGCTATTTGTCCATTCATCATGACATTTTCACACAATGTGAAGGACAGCTAATGTATTCAAATGATTAGTAAAATAAATATTCACAAAAATGGAGATACATTTTCTTGTTTAGACAGAGACCATATGCTATATCTACTTTTTATCACTAGTCCCTATGTTTTTATCTGATGTCAAACCGTCCTCAGTGACCCAAAGAGCAATAATTATTCACGTATTTTGCTTAAACATCTATAACCCTTTTATACTTTTATATATTCTATATATTATTCAAACTGGCTGAAATTTCAGAGCACATTTAGAGACAAGACTTTAAGGTAGCATGTCCACTTTGTTGAAAAACCATTAATCCCTATATGGGTCGATATATGTGTCTATATCTCAGCATCCACAAGTCTGAGCAAGTTTGAATTTAGCAACATTCAAAACATATGGATACCTAGTGACAGCTTCTGACTTCGTTCATGTTTTATGTCAACAAAACCCTTATTGGTGCATTGGCCGGCATTATGTTGGGCATAAAAATGTTAAACTATGAGAGCCAGAAATTTTACCGTTAGTTTCATATTTTCACTGTCCAATAAAATAAAACATATCTCCAAAACAGCAACTCTGCAGGATAAGGGAAAAAAATTACTGTCACTGGATGTTTTAAAAAGATTTTATTCTGCGTTATTAGAATATTTTATTAGACAGTGATGATATACTTAACATATATATTGACAATCTTTATCATGTCCTTTACAGCATTATAGATTTTTTTTTCAGGTAAAATTTTTTTCAGGTACAAAGTTATTGCTACAACCAGTAATTTCTAATAATTTTAAGTTAATCACGGCAATGTTTTGCAATGCTAAATTCTTCTGTACACAACAACAACTGCACTATTCCACTGCATTATAAAACAAATGAAACATTTGGGCTCTTCAGTTTTATAAGTGTCAATGGTTTTACTGGGGAGAGAGAGAGAGAGAGTGGCAGGTGTTTCCCTAAGGAGGGACAACCAAAAATAACTCTGAGGAGTAACATAAGGATCTGATCAAACACACTGTGAGTGTAGGGAAAGACTAAATGCTTAAAAGCCACCTTGTCTCTGGGCTTTTCACTGTTTTTTTCGCTGTTGTTTTGGTTGACAGTTTACAACATAAATGAGGAACTTCTCCATGTTCCTGTTCCAATAGTTTTTAGTGGTAATAGAGCACTATATTATTAATCATAAGGGTGTCCAGCTGGCCAGATCTGTGTAAATGAATGTGTCTGTAAGTAACAGGTTTTGTAGGAAGTAGAGTGCAGACTGGCTGGAATAATGGTGGTGTAACAAGTAATTCACATGGATGTGATACTGTATAACATAGACCTTCATTTATTAATTGCATTTATCAATTGATTCAACTGAAATAAATAATATATATATATATAAGTCACTTACCTTTACATGACATTTTGTAAATTTGTATAAATAAATATATATAGAAAGTAAAAATTCAATAGTCTAATCAGAATTAGAACCATCACTGCTGGATTCTTTGTTTAGCTTTAACCTCACTTCTGGATGTTTGCTGTAAAGGAAAATTCATGTTAAATTATAAGGCCGGATCACCAGCAATCACAAACAGAAAGAGTACAGACAGGACACATTGTAAACTTACAACCCTATCTGCACTTTAAACCTTAGGGTAAGATTTGGGAGAGGACTTTGTCTGTGCATGTGCCATGGAAGGGGGATTGGAATTCTGCTGCCTGCTGAAGTTAAGCCCTTTTAATGAAAGCCTGCTGTCAACAGTGTGGTGACACAGTGTAAAGGTCTAATGTGTTTCAGATTGTAAACAATACCCAAGGGGCTTATATGTACATCCCTTTCTGTCCTGGCTCCACTCTATCACAGCTTCATGCACTTTTAATATAAGCCCATAACACCCCTCTGGAGGAGGACAATCATGTTAACAAGCATGTTATAACCACATACTGGCTCATAACTAATTATCATGAAATATCAAGACCCCTGGGGGAAAAACTCTGGTCCAATAAACCAATGAAGACTCATACAATGTTGGCAGAATAGTGTCAATTCAGTTTGCTGAACTAAAATTATTGCGTCTTGGCTAAGATTAATGACTCAAGTTAAAAATGAAATCCAGCCAGCCAAAATAATAATAATAATAATAATAATAATAATAAATAAATAATCATTTTTAAAAACCTACTTAAGATGTCTATTGTTACTTCTTAGAACAACCAGAATCTAGCAGCACAAGAACAATGTGTATATTGTTCTCGTTCATGTCTAATGATAAAATATAATATTATATGTTAATAAAATGTATTTATTACTATCAATTTTTGATAGTAAAAATGTTCTTTTGTACATTTACTTGCATACATTTACCAAGAGGTAATTATAGCATCTCAAATGTGTGCATGTTTGTGTATGTCACATTACATTTTGTTGATTTTTAAATTAAATAAATTAAGTAACATTAACTAGTCTCATAAATGTACTGTTTATTTGCTTAAGCCTACTACACAGGAGATTATTCAGAAGTAATTTTGTGTATAAGACTGGATTAATATATTCATATGAACTCATATTTAAGTGGCCTTTTTCATTTTCTAAACTTGAAAAGCTTTTTTGTTTGTCAGTGTAATAAAAACAGTCAAAATTTACATGAATGATGAACTGTGGTCATTTGTTCCCATATAAATCATCCCACAGGAAAGAAATAGAAGAAAAGAAAGCAATCTCATTAATATCTCTGTGGTTTCTCATAGACAACAATAAAATCAGATAGGAAGATGGACACCTTTTCTGCTAGGTCTCACACTGTGCTCAGATTTGCTGAGATCAGGACATTTTGTTTATATGCAACTGAAATGAAATAACTCAACTATGCTTCATACAACATTAAGACCTTCAATTTGATGTTGTTTATCTGAAATATCTCATATATCACTTTTTAAAATGAATTCTCCTAAAATTCCTTTAGAGAAAATAATCTGCACCATCAATAAGCAACTTCTCCATGCTTTAACTTCATTCTCCTTCTGAGGTTCTACAGCTTGGAAGGAGTGGTGGGGTGTATGGGGGTAGAAATAGGAGCTGGAAGTCTTGGGGTGAGGGGGTGCGTCTTGGCCCTCACTTCCCATATATAGGCAGTGAAGAGTCAAATATCTCAGTGCAGCGAATAGCCAACTGACTCCTTAAAAAAAATCAGGAACCTGCAGGAGCCGTGCCCAAAAAGGTATTGGGTGTCATGCAGGGTCTTGGTATCACTGTGTGAAAGCAGATATTTGACAGCTCCCAGAGAGATTGGGCTCGCACTCCAGCTCAGCGTTCAGCTCGGCACACACACGACCTCACTGCCTCTCTCCAACCAGTTCACTCTCAGAGCGGCCGACAGAACAATAACCAGCCATGGATGCCATTAAGAAGAAGATGCAGATGCTCAAGCTCGACAAGGAGAATGCCTTGGACAGAGCAGAGCAGGCTGAGGGAGATAAGAAGGCCTCAGAGGACCGAAGCAAGCAGGTCAGCACCATCCAGGCTTTCACCCAGCTGTACTGACACAGCAACACATAGCAGCTCATTCATACATTTGGAAAAAAAATATTTATAAATGTTTATCTACACATTTTTTTTACTTTATTTATTATATATTATATATTTTAATTTATTTTATTTATTATATATTATATATTTGATTTAATCATTCAAAATATCATGATTTTTTTCCATATAAATTTTTTTGATTGAAACAAGCTATTTTCATAAAGTATATATACTGTATGATATAGAACAGAACTCAGTTTGAAATGCTTCTGATATTTGTAACTGATGCCAAATATTGCATTTCTTCATTTATTCTGCATTGTTAATATCAGGATATTTTCATAAAGACAGATAAATTAGCTCTGTCTCCACATGAGTCATTTTATGTTAAACTGAAGTATATTCTTGTAACTTGCGATAATGCATGTTTCTGGAGGAGCAGAATACAGCTGCCATTACTTCCATCTTTTTCTGCAGTTAATAGTGTGACTTAATGTCTTTGCCAGTCCTTGCTGAATTTCATAGTTGCTGGTTACTGCAGAGTTTGCTGTTCCCATGTAATGTCTCATGTAACCTATCAATAGCTTGCAGAGTTTGGCAAAAGTAAATGAATTGGAGAGTTATGTCACACTTATCTGTAATAATTAGATCAAGAGAAAGTGTAATTGGGTGTGTCTCAATAATTAGTATGCTTACTTGCTCGCTGTTGTCTCCGGTGATGTAGGCAGAATTAAAAAAAAATTAAAATATATATATATATAAAAACAGATACAGAATCAATCTACTTCACAGTGATTAAAGCAGTGACCATCCCATCTCCTGCTAATGTTACTTAGGTGATAATTTCCAAAGTGTGGAGAGCTATGAAATAGAAATAGTGATCATGCTAATCTAGAGCTAGCTAGCATGCCAATTTACAAATACCCAGATGAAACAACAGTAGACTACTGAAATAAATACAATAATAAGTCAAAATGTGCTGCCAAATGGTGCCTATGTAGTCACTAGTTGTTGGAACACAATATATGAACTGCACACTTTGTCCCTGCAAAGAAATATAAGTGATTTTGCTCCATGATTTATTTTCCGTTTATGTACCTTGCAGCTGGAGGATGACCTGGTTGCTCTGCAGAAGAAACTGAAGGCAACTGAGGATGAGTTGGACAAATACTCTGAGGCTCTGAAGGATGCTCAGGAGAAACTGGAACTGGCTGAGAAGAAAGCCACTGATGTAAGTTGTCTGTGCATTGTGCACGTTGGTGGTGCTTAGTGCCTGAATGATCAGCACTGAAGTATAAATACTACTGATCCTGATGGATGTTTTGAGAAACTATATACAAAAAAGCAAGAAAAAGTAGAAAATATATGTTATCTTTTAGCTACTGAATAACATGTTATAGCACATAGATTAACATGTGCTAGAGTGTATGCACTCTAATGAAAAATCATAAGGTTTTAACATACTGATACTGGATTCTAGCCGTAATGTGATTGGTATCATCATAAAAAATGTGGTATTGCCAATCATTATCATGACTGAACTTGTATGTTAGGTAATATTTCATGGCTACTGCATTTACCAAAATGCACAGCTAAGAAAATATTGGTTACAGTGCTTTATTTTACCCATAAACACACACACACACACACACACGTGATACAATCCCAGTACAAAACCTGCATAATTTTTTTTCTTTTTTAATTTGACTGATGTAATCTCTTGAGACCAGTCAAGTGACAGCTGATAGGCCTACATTGGTATAGGAATGGCAAGATGCAACAGGAACTATCCTGCTATATGCGCACTTCTCTGGGTGTTAAATTTAGCACAGTGCTTTATAAGGTGTCTGGTCTTTGAGGGGTAGACAGTGGCCCCTATAAGACTTCAAATGTGTATACGTGTAGAATTTCACTTCTCTTCCTCTGGATAGAGTAACCAGCTTTAGACTTAGACTAGCCCACTTCAGCACATTGTTCAGCTAGTGGGACATACACCCTGAAATATATTTATTAACTTGTCATATCTATAATTAATCTTTATACCATTTGACAGATACACTTATCCAGAGAAACTTGCCATTTTAATTATATTACAGATGTTTTTAAAGTAGTATTAAAAGCTCTAGTACTCTTATTGATAAATATTGCATTCTTGCCCAAACTAGGAACTAAACACCATGGTCTGCTGTGTGAAATGCAGCAGTATTGCCCACTATATTTTCCCAAACACATAGGCCTACATTTCAAAAACAAAAAGAGCGCACACCGTTAAATTATACTGTTTAAACAGTTATGCACTATAGTATACTTAAGAATTAAGTATTACTATTAAGTATAACTATAGTATACTTAAGAATTAAGCAGGGGTGCCTTTTCAGGCAGATGGACTGCCTTAAAAAGCACCTCATCATAACTCTTTCTGTACACACAAGAATTTTTGTTTTTGTCAGTACACATATAGGTTCAATATAAAATACCTGTATAAGTTTCATGGCAAAAACATTAATGTAGCCAGAATTAAAATTGGGTACATTTCTTTCTAATTCAACTATTAATATTGCAGTTATGTTCAGGCAGTGGCAGCATGTGTACATTTTCATGGATATAACGTTTTAGCAAGTACAGTAATGAAGTGGTAATTTTATTTACAATTCGCTGCTTTTGTCCTATATTCCTATTTATTTCCAGTGTTTAAATATTCCATAAAATCTGCGACAGGATATGTAGGAGTTTCATTGTGGTCAGAAAATGGACGTACACGTTTGTTTTAGAATAAGTCGAAGCTGACTTCAGAAAAAGCAGCGGTGCATGTAGATTATATCATCTTATTATTTACAAGTGACATTTTCTTTTTTACATCTCAACATCTAGAGTGTTTCTACTGGGGAAAAGGCGATTTATTTTTATTTTGACGGAAATGAACATGATATTTTGCCCGTTTTGTCATAAAACGCTGATTAACCTCCTTTAGGACTAAATATGCCGGGGATGCATCTCGCGGCGGGGGTGCTGAATTCGGCACAACACCGGCTCTTTACAGTGAATCAGATCAGTTGACTCAATTCACAAATCGGAGTTGACTCTTTCAAGCTCCCAAACGATCCGTTCATGATTATTCTACCTCTGCATCATAATTTAAAATGAAAAAATTCATTTATGAGGTTAAAATGTGAAAGAGTGGCTGAATCTCAAATGGCTCCCAACTCTATACTGTGCAAAACGTAATTAAAAAATACTGTATAATTAATGTGTGACAGAAAGAAGCACAACCTATGGCTAAATCACAGATGTGTTATTTGTTAATTTTATACATGTAATTCAGTATTCTGACGTTAAAACAATAATTTAATGACATGTGAAAAGCGCTATTATTGGACAGCTTTGTGTTTATGACTCGAAATTTACAACACCGAGCAATTTACAAGGCCTGAATATCGGTTCGCGTGATTTTCTGAAAAGAGTCGGTTTGTGAATCAGACATCAGTAATCACAACATCAGAAACAGCATCCTCCGGTGAAGCACTGCTCAAGCCTTCGCCGAATATACGCTGATTATCCACCGAATAAGACCGTTACCCAGGATGGCAGGAGCCACGTATCTTGAAGCTGTGAAAAAGAAAATTAAATCTTTGCAGGACCTGACGGATGACGCTGAGAACCGATGCGCAGGGCTACAAGAGGAGCTCACCGCCGAACGCGCGAACAGAGAATCAGTTAATCCCGAGATAATGTCGTTAAGACCGTAGAGAACAGGTTGTTAGTAGAATACAAAAAATGCAGTACAGAATACGATACAAATCAACTTCAAAATGCATAGTAGCGACCTTTAGAGTTGTTAATAATCTTGTTATAAATAACAAATATATAAAATGTGTAAGTGTTTAACACGACGCAGATGATCTAGACAAATTCTAGTAATTTATAACTAAGCTTATGGCTTACTGCAATATGTTAATTTATAATATTTTTTTTAATGTATGCTAGTAGTGCTACAATTAAAACAGCTATCAAGCACTTTAAAGGACTAGATGCAAACAATATTTTTGTAAGTGAATATTTATTATTTTCAAAATAATTCTATAAAGTGCAAAATGCTTTGTAGTCCCAGGGCTGGCCATGTTAAAAACAAGTGTATTATAGAATCTCTGGTACATCCAGACCATCAAGGTTCAGTATAATTACTGGTATATAATGTGAAGAAGAAAATGTCAGATTGCTACTTTAATGTAGGCATAAGTGTTTAAATAATTGTCTACGTATGTGTGTATTAGAGAGAGTAAAAATCTTGCATCCTGTTGTGTTCAGGCTGAGGGTGATGTGGCCTCCTTGAATAGACGTATCCAGCTGGTTGAGGAGGAGTTGGACCGTGCTCAGGAGCGTCTGGCAACTGCCCTGCAGAAGCTGGAGGAGGCTGAGAAGGCCGCTGACGAGAGCGAGAGGTTTGTATCCTATAATGATTTATGCTGTACATTGACATAGTGAAATTAAAAACACTGGGAGTTATAAAAAGCTAAGTAAAGTTTAGCTCCAGAAGGAAGTAATCATTTTCATCAAGATCAATGCATGATAGAAGCAGATACAGCAGAAAAGGAATGGAAAAAAGAAATAACAGTAGAATGTACCACCATTCAGTTCTATCTACACAAATTATTTTTCAATCAGGGAACAGAAGAAGCTTTTATTTCAGTAGTAAAAGAACATCTTGGCCAAACAAAAACTCCACCACCTACCCCATATGATAATTTTTCAAAGATGATGACCCTGTTTATTCTGTGTCTCAGAGGCATGAAGGTCATTGAGAACAGGGCCCTCAAGGATGAGGAGAAGATGGAGATCCAGGAGATTCAGCTGAAGGAGGCCAAGCACATCGCTGAGGAGGCTGACCGCAAGTATGAGGAGGTGAGCTAACACACACGCACACACACACATACAGACACAAACACATACTCTTAACCTGCATATTACAATGTAAATCTCTTAGTTTGTACCAAGTTATTATTTGTACAAACTTATTCATGTTTGTGTGTGTACAGGTAGCACGTAAGCTGGTGATCGTTGAGGGTGAGTTGGAGCGCACAGAGGAGCGTGCTGAGCTTAATGAGGGGTAAGAATCTTTGGAAACATCATTTCTCATCATTTGATCGTTTCTTAAAACTATTGAATACTGTTCCTTTACTATATTTTAATTTCTCTTAAGATTAAAAGTAGGTGTACATAATTGTCAGTGCTTTAAATAAACTGTTTGTGTGTATTGTGTGCTATTGCTTTCGGTGCTCCTAAAAAGTAGATTTTAAGTTTAGATATTTTCTTTCTAGTTAAATTACAGGTTAATAATAACCATATAATAAAAACCAACACCAGCAGACATTTTAGATGAAGTAAAATAGTTTTTAATCTATATCGTAAGTTATTTTAACAACAATTAATTACAGAAAACATTGATTTGCATTGTCACTATACATCATTTTTTATAATGTTAAAACTTTAGGGAAAACTGGTGTTACAAAAATATGTATTAACAAAAAAAAAAAAAAAAAAAAAAAAGACAGTGTCATTGAAGAGAAGCTTTCCCTTGTGGAGCATTTCCTGTATGTGAATATTTGAGAAATAGTGCCCTTTGTGTTGCAATGCCTATATCTATGTGATTATGTGAGGAAGTTACAAGCCAGGTACTTTGCATCTAAAAATGGAGTTATGAAATTTTGATCTAAAAAGTATTTTGACTTTTGACTTCAATTTTGTTTGAAGTTCCAGTTCAGTGTGCCAGGTTTGGGGAATTGGTTGGCAACCCCTATCTATGGTGAATATTACCATCTGATGTGAACCTATGGGCTAATAACAGCCATAGTGCCCTGAAAGGAGCTGACACCCAGGGGTCTGCCAAAACAGCAGTACATAGTAATAGGTTAATATTAGTGAATTAGCAAGCTATAGAGCTGAAACCAGTTGCAAGGGTGTGTTGAATTACATTACAAGTTTAACATTAAATTCCAGAACATTAATAACCTGTGGTTATTTTTGGCTGTTATCTAGCACACCACCAACCTTACTTCTAAAGCAATAAAAAAGCCAAATCCGTCCTCAACCCCTTCATGTCACAGAGCTGTCAACACTTCTGAAAATCCATGCCAGTATTTATTATCTTACCTCAAGCCCTGTTATGTTCACTTTTAACTTGCCATTAAAGTATTAATCTTCAGACCATGGGTGATGCAACAGAGGATGACTGGGTTTGATGTTTCAATATCTCCATATTCAGCGATATCTCACCTTCCATTCACAAACTTTCAGGACTGTACAGATCAGTACTGTAATCTATGCCCCCACTAACACTACTTAGGTATCCAGCCCATTGAGTCAGACCTTCCTTTTAGGTTAATAAATAAAAAAAAGTTAAGCAGGAAGAATACCCACTAAATTTGACATGACAGTTCTGAATTTTGTTTGAATCTCAAATGTATTCTTTTTTTCCACTTCCTTCCCTAGTAAGTGCTCTGAGCTGGAGGAGGAGCTGAAGACAGTGACCAATCTCCTGAAGTCACTGGAGGCCCAGGCTGAGAAGGTAAATCTAAACGTGTTTTTTGGTATATTCTGTCTATTTGTTAGACTTGAGTGTTTGTGCCTTGTGTGTGCGTGTGTTTGTATATGTATGTACAAGAATGTGCATTTGTGTGCTGTGAGCCTCAGGAGACAGCTTTCTTAATCTTGCTGCTTGTTGGTATACACAGTACTCTCAGAAGGAGGACAAATATGAAGAGGAGATCAAGGTCCTGACAGACAAGCTGAAGGAGGTGTGTTTACTTATAGTTTCTTTAATGTGATCATGACGTTAGACATTTATAATGGTAATTGGTAAAAATTTTTGTATTTAACCACCACCTAAGACAATAACATTGTTAATATACTCTTTAGCAAATGTTCACATTGAATGTTTTTGTTATATAAAGTTTTTGTTACATTCATTGTATTTGGTGTCTTTTTACACCTCATACATTTATGGCAAGATAGTTTTTAATCTTCTATGGCAGGAAGATTTTAGGTAGCTTAATTTTTTCTTCAGGAAAAAAAACTGCTCTATTAAAATACATTTTATTTGTCCTTTTGCTGATTACATCTCAGAAGCAAATATAGTCCTGTTCTGATCATCTACCTCTGAACACAGAGTGCATTTACATCTAGACCAGTAATTCCATCATTATCAGGACTGAAATAATCATGCATACCCAGATTTCTTACATCAGATTAAATCTTCTATCAGACCTCGAGAATCTGATAAAAGGAGCTGGATTTTAGTTCAGCTGTTTTTTTTTCTTCAGCTGAATGAATGAATGATGTTTAAACATACTCTGATTTCTTTAGTATTTTTACAAAATACATATGCAGAACCATATATAAATGGAGCCTCTCAGGAAAATGAGTATTTCAGCACAAACAAAAATCTGTGAAAAATCCTTTAAATTATTTAAGAGTCATTTAAACCCTTAAACATTTTCAGGTAAATGTACTCTATTTTAATAAGAAAAAGTTTTTTTTTCACATTCTGTCATACATTTATTGTCAGTTGGCTAAGAAACCATAAATGTTCATTTAGAAATCTGATTTAAACAAATGTTCTCATTATCCTATTACCAAAGTTCTTGTAAATTTGTTGAATGGTTTACTGTGTACATGTAAACACAATCACTGGTACATATTTATAATTTTATAACATAACTTTATGTTTCTTTGTGCCTCAGGCTGAGACCCGTGCTGAGTTTGCTGAGAGATCAGTTGCCAAGCTTGAGAAGACTATTGATGACCTTGAGGGTATGTTCTTTTCTACGTATTTCTCACTTGTAATGCTTTTTGACACAGGCCAAGTTCTCTTTTGTTTTAGAAAACCCCACAGTCACTAGCATATCAAATATATGTTTCATAATCATGCCCTGTCCCTGATAGTGTTTCATTAGCTCACTGGACATTGTAGAGGGGCACATATAAACTGGTTTAGTATACAGGTACATTGCAGTGACAGCCCCGTCTATGCAGAATTTAGTATTGCCTGGTAATGGCATGGACACACCCATGGTTTATATGCCAAAAATCTACTTAAAATTTCTGAAGGCTGTTCCTATATTTTTTCTTTGTCTCATATTTAAAACCACGTTCTGGCTTTATTTTCTTTGCGTGTCCACTCATTTCTCCCACTCTCTCTCCCACATCTCATGATTTCCATCACCCCTTCACACTCTGCTCTGTAACCTGACTGGCTGGCTACTGTAGATGAGTTGTACTCACAGAAACTCAAGTACAAAGCCATCAGTGAGGAGCTGGACCACGCCCTCAATGACATGACCTCCATGTAATTATTACCATTGTGTGTGTGTGTGTTTGTAGGTGTACTTACATTGGAATCTCCCACTAACAGACACTCTGTCTCAATTTACCTGCACAGTAAATTCACCAGTGTTAAATTAACACTACTAGTGTTACATTAACACTGTTAGTGTAATAATTTAACACTCTCAATGTTAAGTTCACACTAATAGTGTTGATTTAACGCTGGAGAATTTGCTGTGTGGCATGACATAGTTTTGTAGGAAGAATTGACATGTTATTTTACAATGTTCTTTGTAATATAACAATAACTATAAACAATAACAATAAATATTAGCTACCAAATGACATTATATTACTAATCACAAGGATTAGCTGTCAAAGATTACTTACACAAAATCAAACATTATCATTGCATGCTGCTTGAATTTTTTACCCTGCTTACCTGTTTTTTATTTTATTTTTTGTCTTCCATCACATTCTTTTTCTCCCTCTCTCATCCACATAGATAAATTGTTTACACCTCTTCTGTGGCCCCTGACACCGGCTGAGTGGCACCTCTCTTTGCTCTTCAGCGTTTCTGTGTATTTCCTACTTTCTGTCGCTGCTTTCCACTATCACACCATCCTCAGTGGGGATGGAGCACCAGCTCTGATTTCCCATCTGTTGTACAGAACTTTGAGTTATTTTGCTTTCTGTAAAATAATAAAACTTATTCCATCTGTATAAGCTCCCCACTTGCTCAATCTCTTTTAGTTTGTCTTAGTTCTTTCTTATGTCCTTAATTTATTGTGGAGAAGCTTGAATAAACTCAAGAAAAGCTTTTCTCATCAATTCATGTCCCATTTTCTGCTCTGAAGGTTTGTGTCCACCTATCATAATGAACATTATGGGTTTATATTGCTAGCTTAATAGAAGTTGCAAATGCAAAGGGGAAAATAGAATAACGTCTTAAGCAGGACTGATATGGTTATTCAAATAAATCAGAGTACTCAGTATCTTTAAGATATATAAAAAAATGCTAAGTTCACTATTTGGAGTTATGTAATGGCTTTACAAAGCCACCATGAACTCCTGCACAAAAAATTGCCTCCCTATTTTAGCCTTCACAGGCATGGTACGTAGTAGCAAGATGACTGATAATTATGGTGGCTGCAGTGCATACAAAAGGTGCCAAAAGTACCAGGCTGAAAATTCTCCTTAATGGAGTGCTGTTTGCACAAAAGTTATATTTTTAGCATAATTGAAAGAGAGGAAACTTAACAGCAGTTACTTAAAATATTAATAGTAGTAAACTATGCAAATAGTTACTAGCACACAGTGCATAAAATGTCACCAACACAGACCCAGTAATATTTCCAAACTTCCTCTGGCATAAACGTCATCATAAAGGATGTGAGTTTCATGGGATGGGTTTTCATGGGTGAACCCATGCTTCCACTGAAGGGAAATCTTAATGCTTCAGCATACCAAATATCTTCCCTCCTAGATATTCATATTCATATATGAGTGGTAGTATTGGAAAGTGGAATCAGTTGGGAACCATAGCAACTCAGCCAGAAAATGGCAGACCACTTAAAGTTACTAGAATGGAAATTGAAAGCCAGGCCCTCTCATCCTACATCAGTGTCTGACCTCACAAATGCTTATCAGAATGAATGAGCAGAAGTTCCCACAGTCAAAATCCAAAATGAGAGCTTTTAAGGCTGCAAAGGCAGGACCCACCCAATATTATTGCTTATGTATTTAGAATGAAAAGGTTTAATTTCCACTTTCAATACATTGTTCCCAGATGTTAGTTTTGAACAAAACAGTGCTCATACAGCAATGTTTACAGTCTGGGTATATCTTAATAGGTTAATTAATGTACTGAATCAAACACTGAAGAAATTAGAAAAGGGATTTTGCAGTTCATTAATTTGATTGAAAAACGTTTATGGGTGTAAACACTGGTTGTGTGCTGATTTGTCTGTTCAAAAAACCCTCCAGTAAATGGGAACGTGTTATGAAAGAAGACAAAAAAAGTAATAATAATTTTAGTGCATTTGCAGATTTTGTGTAATTAGAGCTCCAACACACAAACTATGAAATAAGACATTCCAGTCAGTTTTTGTTGGCTGCCATTTGAGTTTTACTCCATTTCCTACTGGAAGTTTTTAGAATGGTACTACCCTCTCATCTGGTCTCCAGTCACAGCACTGGACCCACATTAATGTGAGAGTAAAAAGACACAAAGTTTAACAGCAAAGCAAGCACAGAAAAGCACTGAGCATGGAAAAGAAATCAGAGAAGAAAGAGAAAATGGCAAAGAAATTCAAAGGCATTCAAATTCAGAGGCACTCAAATTCACAACCACATGGTCCTGTGTTGTTTGATCCTTGTGGTATCTTGACCAAAGCATGTCACAGATATATCAAAATTTTTATAATATACATCAATTTTACAGTCGTCCACTGAGCTTTTTCTGAATTGGGATGCAGTTGCATTTGGTCACCTGTAGATTAAACAATCCAAAAAAAAACACCACTTGTAAAACTCAAAAATCAGTTCATTTTACATTAAGAAATGTTTATATTGTGACATCATAAACATTTTGTGATTACAGAAAATGGGCAAATCATATTTTCTGCTGAATCATTCTGCTTAATTTATCTAAAGTTTTATCAATTATTTCTCCACTAGGGCCACATTCAACCTAAAACACAAAATCAAGGAATGGTCTCATATTTATTTATCATTAGGTATAGTAGTTTTCTGTCACAGGGGTACCACAGACACAAACACATAATTCGAAGTAACTCCTGAAACTTGAAAGTTAGAAACCTCTGGTGAGGGCAAACTCCAATTAGATGATTAGGGCAGCTTTACTCTTAAGTACGGGACCATGCAAAACCTGAATATGTAATCTTAAGAGGCAGTCTTTAAATTGTCAGAGGCAAATACAAATCCTGTTAGCTTGAAATTAGGAACAAATGCTCAACTGAGCATGCTTTTTACATGCTTATCATTCAAGGAGAAAAGTGACAGTGGCAAGTTGAAAGAAGAGCCTTGAGGAGTGATGCTCTTTTGTAGCAATTTGTAATAACATACATTTGTAAGGCTGCATTAGACTGGCCAACACTTTCACTCTTGCTGGAGACCTGTTAGGCACAATCCCCTAGACTGCTCCTTACTTTTGAATCATCTCATGATTTTGACATTGAAAATATAATACAACAGACTCAATATCTTGAAGATAATAAAAATGTATTATAAAATTAGTTCAGTGTCACGCATTTGTGAAGAATGCAGACTGTACAAATGAGGACCAATTCAGACAGGATAAGGTAGAGGACTCTTATTTTAACTGATGTGCTTTGTGGAAAGACAAATGACCACTCCTGCTTGCCAGTGGACTTCTTTAGAACCACACACTTCTGAACCAAACATATTTGCAATTCAAAATAATTAACAGTATGTTCCTTTTTGTAGAGTTAAAAAAATGTTTTTCCATTTCTACTTTCTTGTGCGCAAAAACAGAACTAATCCACAAAAATGCTGTTTTCAAAGTCAAAGTGAACTTTATTGTCATTTAGACAACACACAGCAGTGCACAGCTAAACGAGATTCCGGTTCTGTAAACTCCAATGTGCTAGGCAAAATAAGACGATACTTAATTTAAATAGACATACTCACAATCAACTATAGACAATACAACTACACAGAATAAGGCACTATATCTATGAAATTAAATGATAGCTGCAAGGAATGGCAGTGTGTATAAATAAATAGATATATGCATAGAATGTAATATACATATGAAGCATTAAAATATTGCACATCAGGCATATAAATGAATGTAAGTTGTGCTGTATAAAATATGAATATATTGCACATCAGATATTGCATGGCTGCATTATTGTAGTATACATAGTATACATGGATTTATATCAAGATTTGCCATTCTATTTTTGATTCAGAGTATGAATCAGACTATTAAGATGTACATGGAATGATCACCTATTCTATCAGGTTTATGTATTTGTCAGAGTACAGATTTAAATCCTGTGGATGATATGTTATCTTGCATTAAAGTCAGATTAGCTTGGTAATATTTTTAAAGTCAGGCAAAAAGCTGTGTGCTAGTCTTCAAAGTTTAAAAAAATAAAAGAGAAATGGTATCCCACACTGTTGCTAAAGCTATTTGTGTCATTTGTTCTAATTTCTTGCTAAATAAAAGCTTAGCTAATTTTTATGTACAACATTTTAAAAAGAATCTGACAACTGGATGTCTGTGGCAAGCATAGAAGTCTATATTTAGTTAGAGTTACACCTGTGATTGGTGGTGATAGCCCTTTTCTGTACACCAAACGTCTGTTTTCCATGTCAATATTTGCTAACATCTTTCTCTATTTTTTCACTTCCACTCTACTCTCTCTACTTTCTCTTTTCTTATGTTTCTCTCATTTTGCCTTCCTAACTGGACAGATGGCTTTTATCAGCAGCTTCAGAAAAACAGAGTACTTTCACATGAGCTTAGTTTAGCACTGAATGAAGACTGAAATTTAGTTTAAACTGGAGCTTTACTGTGTTTTTAATCCTGGATTTTTTGTTTGTTTGTTTTTTGCATCGCATGATTATGCTGACTTATACTGTGCAAGATCAGGGAATGACTGTGTCTGTGAGTCTGATGACATTCATGGCAAACAAAGATGTTATTTTGATGTCACTGTTCAAGATAAATTTTTGCTGGATTTGTTTATTTGTTTTGGTGAAACGTGAATTATAAAAGCTGCAGTTATCGCTGGCGATAGCAAAAGCATAGTGTATTGTTAAATGCATAATTTATCACTCATTGTAACAAGCAGATAAATACTGAAGATGCTAACTATGAGACCATATTATATACACATAAATACACAAGTATATATTATTTAAATTAAATTTAAGGTTAATATTTTGTCATATTTTATACATATTTCCATGTTTTTGCCATAATTACAAAAAAATTGTGCAGAAATTAACTTAACAATACAGATTATAAATTGAATGTAAATGTATTTATTTAAATGTTTGTGTTTACAAATGTTAGGTGATTCCATTTCAATAGTAAAGCAAAATGTCAGTAACAAATATAGTATTTAAATGGTCAAATTTAAAATATTATAAAATTAACTGTAAAGTTATATCTTGCTTGGGAAAGGGTGACATCTAAATATCACTTGCAAAAATTTAAGTAGCTTGTTTGTTAGTTACTGCATTCTTTTGTGATGGACTGCTGTTGTAAGAATAAACAACACTACTTCACTCCAAACAGTACTGCCTTTGTCTTTATGAGACATGGCAAACTTCATGCTTAGAGGAGACTAAAACCTCATCTTCTAAATAGACTTAAACTATAAGAAACACTTTACCGCTTATGTTGTACATTTGGACCATGTTCTAATGAATATACAGAAGTTAAAAAGCACTTAATTAAGATAGTATACTTCTATATATGTTAATCAGACACAGTTGATTTCAACACACAGAATCTTAATGTGACGCTTTAGGGAGACTGTATGGACTATGCAGACATGCTTTCCTCAGGTTTACCAATTTTATGTTTACAATTGATTGCGTCTGATCCCACTGGCCTGAAAATTTTAAATTTAATTAAAATGTTATACAGCAACATATTTTTGTTTGTATCTGTTTATATAATGTTAATTGCATGTTTCTCTTTCTTTGTTTAATCTTAAATACAAACGTTATTGAGTTTTAAGTGCCTGTATTTTTTTCACAAAATTTATTTAAATTTATTATTTTGATGGCATGAAACAGAAGTTTCTACATTCCAGTTAACAATATTCCTCTGTTTTGTCACTAAATAAAATGTTTTGTCATGGCAACAAGGGTTCAGTGTTGTTACTAGTGCTCTAAATATACCAGACCTAATCTGCTGTGCTATGTGCCATTTTATACCTGATAATAAAGTATACAAAATATAATGTTATGATTTTTGTGATTTGCATACAAAGTTTTGCTGAAATTTCTCACTGGGCGGCAAGTCCACAATCCTTCCATGCACTGCATGATGTAGTCAAATGTCTATTAAAATGAATTAGAGTAGGGCTGGGCAATTCATCGAAAAATAATCGTAATGGACATTCCGAACTTCTATTCAACATAATCGTGTCTATATATGTTGTATTGATTATTTTTATTCTGTTATGTCCCCACCTAAACGCTGATGTCAACCAAGCGACTAGAGCAGCTGGTACCAAAGAAAAACACAGCATCTGTGGTTTGGAAATTTTTGTGTGTTTTGACTATAATTAAGACGACACTGAACAAAAAGAAATGTAAACGCTGAGTTGATACATCCTGGACAATAGAGGTCCTACTCCTCAGAGTACTGAGGGGTTCCCATGACTACGAGATTGAGCTAACTTGCACCTCGTCATTTCCCCAGGTTTAAAAAGTCACTCCATCCCCTCAGTTCCCTGTGAAGTGTTATCAATTCTGCTGCAATTCCAAGCTTTTCTCTGTTTCTAGCCCTTTTAATTATTTTTTTCTTTATTTTTTAATCATTTTGCTTGGCCTCCCTTTCTGATTTTTGGTGTTCCTTTTGTCTTGTGGACTCTCTGACCCCTTGTTACAAACTAGTGTAACTATTGCTGTTAACCACCATTCAGCCTGTTCTTCAAGGTGAAGAAAGTATTAGGTAGTGGACCATTTTAATTACTGGAGTGACACTGAAGTTTTGGTGTTGTATTAGACTTTGGGTGGCGCTGGTTAGAGTTGATTACACACAGTGAAATACATAATGCATGTCACTTGTAATAATTCCACTGTAAAAGTAATAAGTTGTAACAAGTAACAAGTTGTAGTTTTGTATGAATTAGTGTTGAAAAAAATTCCAGTGATGTCTAGAAGCAAAAGACTTGTAAGTGTCGGAATGTGGGAGGGTGTTTGAAGATGTTTTCATATACAAAGTGGGGCACTGCAGAAAACGTTTGGGAACCACTGGACTAGAGGATACTTAGCACAGACCGTGCAGCAGCAAGCAAGTTGTCTCTCTGACCTTACACCGATAAGGTGGGCCAACAGGGTAGGTGTGTCGAATACACTGTCCGGTGAACTCCAGGATCACTGTTGTCTGACCCACTCACATCTGTGCCACACACAGTAACACAGCACAACTACATCAGTATCAGTGCTAAAGAAGATCCACCACCCAAATATTAACTGGAGTCAAGCTATCCGCACTTTGGAAACTGACGGTCAAGCCATCCGCGCTTCAAATCCGAATGCACGTATAGGCGCGTCATTACGGTTTTTCATCAGCTGTATGATTTTGGCAAAATTTCACTGTATACTTTTCTCATAAACTCATACTGAATACATTCCAATATGGATTTCTCAAAAATTACCCATAATACCTAAACCATCCCACTGTCATTAAACAGAGGGGCCCCTTGGCTACAAGCTGTATGATTTTGGTAGAATTTCACTGTGTACTTTTCTCATAAAGTCATATTACATACTTACTGATATGGATTTCTCAAAAATTACCCATAATGCCTAAACCATTCCACTGTTATTAAACAGATGGATCTCTTGGCTATTACCTGTATGATTTTGGTAGAATTTCACTGTGTATTTTTCTCATAAAGTCATATTACTTATTTACTGATATGGATTTCTCAAAAATTACCCATAATGCCTAAACCATTCCACTGTCATTAAACAGAGGGACCTCTTGGTTATCAGCTGTATGATTTTGGTAGAATTTCACTGTGTACTTTTCTCATAAACACATACTGAATATTACCAATATGGATTTCTCAAAAATTACCCATAATGCCTAAACCATTCCACTGTCATTAAACAGAGGGGCCTCTTGGCTATTAACTGTATGATTTTGGTAGAATTTCACTGTGTATTTTTCTCATAAAGTCATACTGAACACTTACCGATATGGATTTCTCAAGAATTACCCATAATGCCTAAACCATTCTACTGTCATTAAACAGAGGGGCATCTTGTCTACCAACTGTATGATTTTGTTAAAATTTCACTCTATACTTTTCTCATAAAGTCATACTCAATATATACCGATATGGATTTCTCAAGAATTACCCATAATGCCTAAACCATTCTACTCTTATTAAACAGAGTGACCTCTTGGCTATCAGCTGTATGATTTTTACAGAATTTCACTGTATATGCTTCGCATAGATAAGAAAGATATTTTCTGAAGCCCATGGGAAAGGACCTTGTGCATTTTCATATCATATGGCAAAAGCATTTGAGTTACAGTTGTTTTTCTGTGATGCTTGGAAGGCAGACTGCACAACTGTTTTTAAACAGAATCTGGAAATACACAGTAATTCAAGTTCTTCATAATTTTGATAATTATTAACGTTCAAGTTGTTAGGATGTTGGAGTTGGGGGGGTTAGAGGTGGTTCGGTATATGTTGGAAACTAACCCTAGCTGTCTATGTTTTTGAACATAACCTACATGACAACCAATCAAATGAGAGCGTCCATCCGCTACAGAGCAACCCAGAGTACAGCATGCCATGCTTATGTAACTGCAGGGAAGAGACCACTGATGCAACAGCAGAATATATAGTGCCTTGCGAAAGTATTTGGCCCCCTTGAACTTTTCAAACTTTTGCCACATTTCAGGATTCAAACAAATATATGAAATTTTAATTTTTCTGTGAAGAATCAACAACAAGTGGGACACAATCGTGAATAAAATAAAATATGCAATATTATTAAGAGGGCCGAATAATATTGCATGCCCCACTTTTCAGTTTTTTATTTGATATTTTATTTTATTCACGATTGTGTCCCACTTGTTGATTGTTCACAAAAAAATAAAAATTTCATATATTTATGTTTGAATCCTGAAATGTGGCAAAAGTTTGAAAAGTTCAAGGGGGCCAAATACTTTCGCAAGGCACTATATATTCTGCTGTTGCATCCGTGGTCTCTTCCCTGCAGTTACATAAGCATGGCATGCTGTACTCTGGGTTGCTCTGTAGCGGATGGATGCTCTCATTTGATTGGTTGTCATGTAGGTTATGTTCAAAAACATAGACAGCTAGGGTTAGTTTCCAACATATACCGAACCACCTCTAACTACCCCCAACTCCAACATCCTAACAACTTGAATGTTAATAATTATCAAAATTATGAAGAACTTGAATTACTGTGTATTTCCAGATTCTGTTTAAAAACAGTTGTGCAGTCTGCCTTCCAAGCATCACAGAAAAACAACTGTAACTCAAATGCTTTTGCCATATGATATGAAAATGCACAAGGTCCTTTCCCATGGGCTTCAGAAAATATCTTTCTTATCTATGCGAAGCATATACAGTGAAATTCTGTAAAAATCATACAGCTGATAGCCAAGAGGTCCCTCTGTTTAATGACAGTACATTGGTTTAGGCATTATGGGTAATTTTTGAGAAATCCATATCAGTAAATATGTAATATGACTTTATGAGAAAAATACACAGTGAAATTCTACCAAAATCATACAGTTAATAGCCAAGAGGCCCCTCTGTTTAATGACAGTGGAATGGTTTAGGCATTATGGGTAATTTTTGAGAAATCCATATTAGTAATATTCAGTATGTGTTTATGAGAAAAGTACACAGTGAAATTCTACCAAAATCATACAGCTGATAGCCAAGAGGCCCCTCTGTTTAATGACAGTGGAATGGTTTAGGCATTATGGGTAATTTTTGAGAAATCCATATTGGTAATATTCAGTATGTGTTTATCAGAAAAGTACACAGTGAAATTCTACCAAAATCATGCAGCTGATAGCCAAGAGGCCCCTCTGTTTAATGACAGTGGAATGGTTTAGGCATTATGGGTAATTTTTGAGAAATCCATATTGGTAATATTCAGTATGTGTTTATCAGAAAAGTACACAGTGAAATTCTACCAAAATCATGCAGCTGATAGCCAAGAGGCCCCTCTGTTTAATGACAGTGGAATAGTTTAGGCATTATGGGTAATTTTTGAGAAATCCATATTAGTAATATTCAGTATGTGTTTATGAGAAAAGTACACAGTGAAATTCTACCAAAATCATGCAGCTGATAGCCAAGAGGCCCCTCTGTTTAATGACAGTGGAATGGTTTAGGCATTATGGGTAATTTTTGAGAAATCCATATTGGTAATATTCAGTATGTGTTTATCAGAAAAGTACACAGTGAAATTCTACCAAAATCATGCAGCTGATAGCCAAGAGGCCCCTCTGTTTAATGACAGTGGAATGGTTTAGGCATTATGGGTAATTTTTGAGAAATCCATATTAGTAAATATTCAGTATGTGTTTATGAGAAAAGTACACAGTGAAATTCTACCAAAATCATACAGGTAATAGCCAAGAGGTCCCTCTTTTTAATGACAGTACAATGGTTTAGGCATTATGGGTAATTTTTGGGAAATACATATCAGTACCTATGTAATATGTGTTTATGAGAAAAGTACACAGTGAAATTCTACCAAAATCATACAGCTGATAGCCAAGAGGCCCCTCTGTTTAATGACAGTGGAATAGTTTAGGCATTATGGGTAATTTTTGAGAAATCCATATTAGTACTATTCAGTATGTGTTTATGAGAAAAGTACACAGTGAAATTTTGCCAAAATCATACAGCTGATAGCCAAGAGGCCCCTCTGTTTAATGACAGTGGAATGGTTTAGGCATTATGGGTAATTTTTGAGAAATCCATATTGGAATGTATTCAGTATGATTTTATGAGAAAAGTACACAGTGAAATTTTGCCAAAATCATACAGGTAATAGCCAAGAGGTCCCTCTGTTTAATGGCAGTGGAATGGTTTAGGCATTATGGGTAATATTTGAGAAATCCATATTGGTAATATTCAGTATGAGTTTATGAGAAAAGTACACAGTGAAATTCTACCAAAATCATACAGGTAATAGCCTCGAGGTCCCTCTGTTTAATGACAGTGGAATGGTTTAGGCATTATTGGTAGTTTTTGAGAAATCCATATTGGTAGGTATTCAGTATAAATCCATGAGAATATTATACAGTGAGCTACCTGTTTAATGACAGTAACATGTAATCTGTATTTCTACATGTCCACCAGGATTACTATTCAAAGCCAGTTAAGTGTTTATAGAAAAGTAAAAAAAAAATACGTAAATGTATGAAATAATCAAAGCGTGTTTTGCCTCTTTAAAGAGATTTAAAACGAAATATATTCCTAATGGCTTGTTAATTTTAGCCCATTTAGTCCATTTTAGAATTGCGTGCATTTATTTAGTAACAGAGACATCGCTGCTCAAACGCGTGCATTTATTTAGTAACAGACATCGCTGCTCAAACGCGGGTTTCAGACTCTCTATCTGTGCCAAAGCGGATGTGGTGTTCTCCGCAATGAAAAACCGTAATGACGCGCCTATACGTGCATTCGGATTTGAAACGCGGATAGCTTGACCGTCAGTTTCCAAAGTGATTAGACGTTCCAACGTTGATTAGACGGCAGTCATTACGTTATTTCAACGTCGAATCAACGGCTAAATGTTTATTGGGATAGTCCAAAAACACACGTTGGTAAGTGGATTGGAGACTCAAAAGTGTCCATTAGTGTGAGTGAATGTGTGAGAAAGACTGTGAAGGACTGGCGCCCCCTACTTATACCCAGTGATTCCGTGTAGTCCGTGTATACATACAGACACTAACCATAACATTATGACCACCTGCTTGTTTTTACATTTTACGGTCCATTCTCTCAGTCCCACTTACCAGACAGGAGCACTCTGTAGTTCTGTAGTGTTAGTGTGTGTTGCTCTGGTATGAGTGGATCAGACACAGCAGTGCTGCTCAAGTTAAAAAAAAAAATCCTATCCACCCTTTTTCACTCTGTTAGACACACCCATATCATTGGTTCACTTTGTAGATGTAAAGTCAGAGTGGAAAGAAGCTCATCTGTTGCTGGAGTTTGTGCTGGTCATCCTGTAATCCTTCGACATTGGACACAGGATGCTGCACACAGGACGCTGTTGGCAGGATATTTTTGGTTGGTGGACTATTCTCAGTCCAGCAGTGCCATTGAGGGCTTTAAAAACTCAAGCAGCCGCGCTGTGTCTGATCCATTCATATAGTGCAACACACCCCAACACATCACCACCACCACGTCAGTGTCACTGCAGAATGATCTACCACCAAAATCATACCTGCTCCGTGGTGGTCCTGAACATTGAAGAACAGGGTGGTAGAAGGCTAGCAATTTATGCAGAGCAAGAGATGAACTATAGATTGTAATTTTAAAACTACAAAGTGCCACTGACTGGTCAGTGGAGCTGAGAGAATGATGTGTGTAGAAACCAGCAGGTGGTCATAATCTTATGGCTGATCGGTGTATATTATTCTTTCATTAATTCCATTTATTCGTGAATTTGGGACTTTTATTTTGAAAGTAAATTTGCAGTTGCTGTTGTGCTGCGCGCTCTAGTGTTCACACCGTCTTCGCGCAGCTAGTCAGATGTGTTGAGGTTTAACACTGTTTTTATTTCGAAAATGGCAGAAGACTCCGCTTCTTCGAGCGTCTGTTTAGAGAGTAAAGCTGGATACGTACTTAGTAACGTGGCTGAAGTGGTGGAGAGGGTCCTGAGCTTCGTGCCGACTAAAGCTCTGCTGCGGATATCGAGGTTCTGAGAATTACCGTGTTGTTTTGTTCGAGTTAGCTCACGTTAGGAGTTTGAGATTAGTGCTAATCAGCTAACAGCTAGCTAATATAGCAAACAGAGAGAAACATTATTCAGTCTTCAGTGCAGGAAATGTTGTGCTCAGTTACGTTATTAATTTTATTTGTGTCGCCTGAAAATTTCTTAAAATGATCTTGACTTATCAGTAATAGTATCAAAACACACGGGATGATGCTAGTGAAGTTCTTTAAAATTATAGCTACCAAATTGGTCGCATGATCACATATGTTCCACGTACAGTAAAACCTAACATTTCTATGTATGAGAAGTGGAAGAAATGGTTAAATGAATAAATATTAAAATCCGTAATATAATCTTCATAGCAAAATTCTGTGACTTTTGGATTTTTTTTGCTTTGAATTGGAAGTACAAGTAAACATGGGTTATTTATTTCCCAGTGCGTTGAAAAAAATGTGAAAAAGCTTGCTGTGCCATGGATTTATACTAATAATATACCTTTGGGTTTTTGTGTTCTATACATACTGTGCACAACAAGGCTAAAAACTTAAAGTTCAGTCTTTCCAGTTCCATACATTTCATATCAAACTAGAGGATGTTGGCAAAAAAATGTGCAGAGTAACAGGTAGACTGTAATTGTAGTACTAGACAGAGCACCTATATTGTCAGTGGAGCTGATAAAATAAACAACAAGATGTTATAGCTGATCAGTGTAGGTGGATGAGGCCTAAGAATACTATATGTGGCCAGGAAATTCATACATTTTATGCAGAGCTGTAAACAGTTCCTGGAGTCTTTGACTGTGCTCACAATTGTACCATTCCCACTGTAAGCTGGTACATTTTATGTATTAATTTATTTGTTTGTTGTAGGCTCCAGCTATGCAATAAATACCATCTTCCTCAAAGTCTGATATAGTGAATTATTTAAGCAATTAATAATTAGTAATGAAGTAAATCTGTCTTGAATCTAGTTTTAAATGACATCTGAGGTGCAAAAAATTAATTCCATAAGTAACGTCCCATACTAACTTTCACAGAGACATGAAATATCTATAGTTGTGTAAAACTGAACATCTTTAACCTAGGTGTATGCAAAGTATTTGCTTCAGCTGAAGTGGGGCTGGATAAAAATTTAGTAGGTTTCACTTTATACTTTTGCATAAACAGGCCTATTAAATTAATAGGTTTTATATTGCACATGTACAAATGCAAGAGTGTGATATGTATTCTATCCTACTAAGAAAATTAACCCACCAACACTGGTGGTTGAGTTTGATTAATCAGAAGCAACCCTTCTGCCCCAAATGAAAGAAAGCTGTTAAAAAAAACAGACCTGGAGAGTTTTTCATAATATAAGATTTCTCATTTAGCCAGATATCTTAAGTCCATAGTTGAGGAAAATCAAGCAGGAATATTCCTCAGCTCTTTTTTTATTTAGCCTCAAGTCAAATGTGTCCAATCAATGAGGGCATTTCTATTGGACAGTCCTGAAACCTGGGCTTCATTTATTAGGCTAAACCATAAATTCTGCATCCTGTATCAGGCTCTTGGACCTTACGTTATAAGAGAATTAGCAAAAAAAAGTTTCCTTATTGGTTTAAAAAAAATCACATATTTTCTCCAAATCTTACAGTCCTTCTGAGTCTGACAATACTCTACACGAGTAGTGTTTTACTGCATGTTAACTGTTTGTGTCTTTTTTTCAGGGTTAGTAGGCTATGGAGGAACTGTGCATGCAGAGTCCTGAAAACTCAACAGAACATGAGCTGGATATCTGCTTTTGGCACATCCCAGTATGATGCACACATCCTCCTTGAAACTCTGGAAGAACGCCTGGAGGTCAGGTGACATTTGTGCCTATACTCCTTAGTCATTATAGTAACAATAGAGTTTTTGAAGCAACTTGAATGGATACATTGTGTTAAGCATGCTGTCCTTGATATAAAAAGTCTTACACAATCACCATATATTTTAGATTTGTAGATTGTGATGTGCATGTACTTAGTGGAATGCCTTTTAAATTGTTTAATTTTTCATTGCAGACATCAGTTTATAAAAAACTGGGCAGTACATAACATGCAAATAAAGTAGAAATCACTTATATTTTATTACATTTTATAAAAAAAAATCCAAAATTTTCCAGAGATGTGGGTTGTATAAAGTGCCAGTCAAAAGTTTGGGCACATAATATCATTAGTCACTGTATAGAACCGTGTACACACTCTACCTCTGCACAACCCAAGTTATGGCCTCATATACATTAAGAAGTTGAGCAGTTCTACAAATTAACTCATGATGAGGCTGAAAACCATTCCAGCTGACAACCTCATGAAGCTGATTGAGAGAAAACCAAGAGTGTGCAAAGCTGTCATCAAAACAAAATATATGGAGAGAGATTAGTCTCAAAATACTTTACAAATGCAAATTTGTTCAAATTTTGTTCGAACTTCCGCATTAAATGTTGCGCATATGCATCTCCATTTAAGTTGGCTCCTCACGTCCTAAAACAACAGTGCCACCCAGCGGTGGCTCGTTCGCCTGTTGGCCACATTTGTGGTTGGATCAGGCTGCGTTTGTATTTGAATCGGGTGAAATGCGAAATGAAAGTCCCAAAATCCAAAAACCCGCGAGAGGAAATGAACAAATACACGTCACGGAAAACACGTGAGTGACTTGATTCACAAATACAGATTCAACAATATACAAACATATATTAAATTCGAGACTTCGACTTTACAAATATATGCAATGTAAATTTTTACAAATTTATTTATTTTCACGTATATTATGATATATCTATGAAAACCAAAACATGTATTTATGAATGTTACTGTATTTGTACAAACTGCAGACCATGAAAAACAGATTGGGATGTATTCATTTGTGAAGAGTGAAACACATTTGTGATAAAGGAAATTATTGTCATACTAAAGCATATGTCATTACTGATGTTTGCTTTTTATTTTAATTACTATTGTATATTACTTTTGGAGCACTTATAAATTTGAGTTAGGGTGTACATGCAGCTGTTTACTTTAGCTTTACTACAAATCAAATAAAAGTGTGGCATTTAACTTATAATAATTAATATATGCTTTTATTATCTGTCTTTGAATTTGCAGAATATCTATCTGTTGCCCCAGACTGCACTAATAATGATAGACAGTGACATTTCCACTGGAAATAATTGTTCCTTTAGACACAAAAAAGGTAAACCTTAATAAAACAGTTGTCTAATTTTTCCTTTGTACACTGATGATTTTATCAGACCCTCTTACCATACAGATGCTATTTGTGTTTCAGTAGTTACAGACTGAAGTACATCTGTGCTCTGCATATATTTTAGCCTCGGTTTACCCTGCTCATCATTGGCCAGGACCACAATATTACCATTAAAGAGCAATTATGATTTGGGTGGTGGATTCATTCTCAGTACTGCATTGACACAGCATTGTTAGTGTGTGTTGCACACGTTTGAGTGAATCAGATACAGCAGTGCTGCTGGAGATTTTAAACACACTTTTCACTACTGAACTAAGTATTTAACCAACCAAAAATGAATAATAATGAAAAAATAATCTGGATTGTCCTTAGGGCCGCAGTCACACTGCCTTGGTGCTGTTTAATTTTAGTTCGACTAGTGTGAGTGAATCAGACATAGCAGTGCTGTTGAAGTTTTAAGTGCCTCATAGTGATTGTTGGGCTGAGAATTGTCCATCAACCAAAAATATCCAGCCAGCAGTGTCCAAAGGGCAGCATTCTGAGTAAGGACTTGAAAATGACTAAAAGAAACTATACATCTACAAGTTGTCCACAAGGTAAATGTGTCTAATAGAGTGGAGATTGAGTGGGCACAGTATTTAAGAACTCCAGCCACACTGCTGTCTCTGATCCACTTGCATCAGCGCAACATGCTAAAGTGTCACTACCGCGCTGAGAATGATCCACCATGCAAATAATACCTGCTCTGTGGTGGCCCTAACTATTGAAGGACGATGAAAAAGGGCAAAGAATGTATACAGAACAACAGATGGACAACACTACAAAGTACACCTGTATGGTCAATGAAGCTAATAAAATGGGAAGACAAGCAGGAATCTTTAATGCTATGGCTGATTGATGTATACAAGGGACATTCTATGTATAATTATGAAGTAAACACATATGAAATATATTTTTCTAAGTAATCACACTTAACTTCTATACTTTTATTAGATATAGTAACTAGCTTTTCAGTTACCTGAGAAATAAATACCTTTCACTTTTACTCCAAAAAATGATCATTTATTGCTGTCATCAGAATTATCTTCAAATTTGGGTAAGAATCATACTGGGCTAAATGTAGGCTATAGGGCAGATGTCTAATTTCATGAAATCCCCAGTGATGCACAGCATGATGCTTGATTTTCATCAGCATACTTGTGTTACTCATTATGGTTTAGATTTAATAGAAATTGCAACAGTATTAATGATTGAATTGGGCTGAGGTTTTCTTTATATACCCTCAGAAAATGTCACTTCCTAGAACCATTACAAAATTACCTGCAAGATTAGTAGATTATATCTATACCATTAACCGAACACGAATACATTGACATCTGACAGGGGGTGTGATATATTAGGCAGCAAGTTGATGTATTGGAAGCAGGAAAAATGGGTGTGACTTTGACAAGGACTAAGTAATATGGGCATAAAGTTTTGGTCAGAAAGTTATACATATATACTTCATATATCAGTGGTTTTATCCCTGTGGCTGTTTGGTGTGTATGTTTATTAAACACTGTGTTAATTAATTGAATAATTATTTATTATTTATTTATTTCATAATTCTATAATCTGTTAATGTAGCCAGGAAGTGCCAGGAAGGGGAAGAGGAAGATGCTCGGGCCAAACTGAGATGCTTGTTCCCTAAGTTCTGTGACATTTTATGCATCACTGCTCCAGGAATTGTGTGTAAGTTTTTTAATACAATTTGCTGAATTATTTTTGTGGCAATAATCCTCAAGATAGGCTAAAAATGTCTAAAAACACATAAAATGATTGAATAGACCGACCGATATTTTAATGTATGAGCTGTGTGTGTATGTTTTTATTTATTCATTCATATATTGACTTATTTATTTTCATCTCAATGTTTCTTTATGTTCCTTTTATATATTTTTTTTAATTCTCATTTGTTTTGTTTACAGTGACACCTGGCAACATGGCCTGTAATCCCCCTCAGGAGATTACGTCTGGTGGATCTGGGTTTAGCCTTCTGTTTCCCGCTATAGAGGGAGTCCACATTCGGCCGTTTCATTTCTGCAAAAAGAGCTTTAGCCAGACCTCTTTGGAGGAAGCAGGTGAACTTCTATGGTTCAAGAATATATTGATTTGCGTGCATAAAAGCTCCCATTACATAAAATGTTGAATGGGTTTTTCATATTTTGTCATTTATAGGGTTAGTTAATAACCCTGACCTGAAGGTGGTTTTAATATTTGGTTATGATTCCTACAAATCCGGAGCTGCTCGTTTTCTCAACCAGCTGCTGGAGCCCCTGGGACGGAGTAATGTACTCATTGCTGGTGGCCACGTAGAAAAGGCCTTTGCCCAGCAAAAGGACTGGTAAGTTAAAGAAGATGACATCCTGTGCAATTCTTAATAAGTTTCTGATCAGAAGTGTTCAGTTTGTGAAGTGTCTGTGTCTTTGTGTGTGTGTGTGTGCTGTGTCCAGCTGTACCCCAGGGTCTTTTGGAGTGGTAGGTCTTGCTTTGAGTGGATCCAGAATACAGGGTGCCTCGGTGCTGCTGGATCAGGATGTTACCAGTGCCAAAGAGGCAGAGGTCACCATCCGTCGGCTAAAGGCAGCCAACATCCCAGAGAAAAACACCATTGGCTTTATGTTTGCTTGCGTAGCCCGTGGACACAACCTTTACAATAACCAATGCAACGTTGAGCCTGACACATTCCGAAAGGTTTTCCCCAATGTGCCGCTCTTTGGTTTCTTTGGAAATGGAGAGATTGGATGTGACCGCATTGTTAAAGAGAACTATACGCTGAGTGAAACAGATGCAAATGGACTGCAGCATGGTTACACCACCGTTATGAGCCTGGTACACCTAGGATGAGCTGTATTTGTTCACACACAAGGATAATTCTGGTTTTGTCTGAAATCCAACACTTTATTTCAGGCTGCAGAGCTTCTTCTGTCAGTAGCTTTCATTCTGTTTTCTCTCCAACAGAAAATTGGAGAGATAATAAATTCTCATCTGTATGGTCATGTCCAATATAAAAGCAGTTTGGAATTATCTTGTTTGATTTGCATGGTGTTAACCTTGGTCTTGCAATTGGACTGATATCTCCTGTTGTTTTTCAGGTGTCCTTCAGGAGTTCATCTTGATCCTAAATTATAACTGTAACTTTCTTAAATTTACTGTTAGAAGTACTGAGTTTTTTCTTTTCAAGAATTGGTAAAAACAGTACTCTGGAAGCTGTTAGGAAAATGTTCTTCTGCTTAACAAGAACAGTGTAATTTCCTGACTGTGTGGGAACAAACATTCCATTGTTATGTAGTCAAGAAAAAAGTAATGTAATGACTATCTATGCATACACATGCTTTTCTTCTGTTCAGGACTGCTAAACATTTACAAGATATGCATAGGCTCTTCTAAGACAATTACTTGCCTGTTCAGTGAGGATCTTCTTTCCTGTTTTTATTAAGTATTGCTCATGTCTTATGTTCTATTTCTAAACAAATCAAAAGCAATGTTCATTTCAAAACCTCTGTATCTTATTTAAGCAGAAAATTTGGTCATTGTGTCTAAACCACTGCACCCACAGCAGATGGCATTGTTAAGTGAAGATACAAACCTAAGACCTGTTTTTTTTCTTTTCTCTAATAGTTTTGAATAATTTGCTGAAATAGTACAATATGACACATGAATCAAGACTTTAAATCAGAGTAACTACTTTTATCTTTATTTTTCTCTTTTGACAATTAAAATGAAATTCAGAAATCTTAGAAGAAATGGTTATGATTTATAGTTTTAAACATTCAGAGGTCGAGTGATGGCTTTTATACTGCAAAGGCACAATACATTAAATATACTGCAATCCAGTGTGTTTGTTTAGATGCATCTAATCACTGTCATAATTACTTTTATTATATTATAACAATTATTTATGTCATCTAGTTAAGTAGTTTTGATTAATGATAAAATGGTTGTGGTTGCTTGGTAGATTTCCCTTCAGATTAATGTGTGCGGCCCTGTGAAGGAGGGGCGCCCCCTCCAGGGTGCGTTCGTGCCTTGCGCCCAGTGATTCCGAGTAGGCTCTAGACCCACCTGTTACATATAATTAAATAAATAAATGTGTGCATATTATCTTTATTTGTAATAGTAGTGTAAAACTAAATCTCTGTGAGTTTACATTAACGTCAGGATAGTTTAAATCGCTTGTCATCTTTGAAAATGTTGTCATCTTTGTTTAACGATCGTTATTGGTCACATGACTAGAGACAGCAATGTGTTCTTATTCCGAAATTTGGTTTACTCTGCATCCATCTTGTTTACGGCACCAGATAATTATTTCTACCAGGCGTCGCTGACAAATACTGCATAAGTAGGTTTTATTGTTTGGTTCCTATAACAGTGAAATCCATTATTATTATTTTAAATAAACTTGACTGCTTATAGCACTTATCCCCACAACAACATTGGACACATCAGCTTGTATGTCTAAAGGAATCCACTATCATTCATGTTAATATGTTTAGGTAGTAAATAACACAATCCGAAAGTATAAGGTTTTTCTATTATTAATGATGCCCCAAGTTGCAACTGTGCAAATGTAACACTTTTGCCTGGTCCATATTTAAAAGCTTATAAAATGTCATATAAGAAATAAATCATGTACTTCACTTCCTGAAACCAAAGCTGGGGTCAGAAAACCCTCACAACAAACAATAACAGTGGTCTTGTTTGAAATGGAACAAGCAATACACACAGCATCAGATCAATGTGAAGAAGCAAGCGCTTTCCTGTAGCTGTGGTCAGGTAGCCCTGAGGTCACCCTGGAGCCATTTTGAGGTGTTTTTTAGGCAGTTAGCCACGGGATCGATTCTAACAGAAATGCTTTTAGGGTAGTGCTAATGCTGTGTTCTTTCAGCTCTGTCAGAAACACACAGGCCTGGGCTTTGGGCTCCATTCCACAGAGAGAAAGTGGTGAAAAACATCTGTCTCCAACACCTGCCAGCTACTGCTCCAGCTACACACAACACACACATGCATATATAGGCCACAGTCAAGCCACACATCCACACATTCCCTATGGACTGTGGTAAATCTGGCTTTTAGAAGCAAGAGTGGTGTTTTGCCAGAACATGGTCTTGGTGAGCTCTTTATAAAGAGATTCTGTTTGGTCACCGTCTTTCCACCTGCACTCATGCCCCGAAGCAAAACATCAGACACTAAAACACTGTCTCTGTTGAGACCTTTCTGAAGAGCAGGGAGAATAGACTTGCACTTTCTCCTAAAGAGGAAAGATTTGTTTTTAAGAAACATTAGATTATTATTGACATTATTATTATTAATGATCCATGTTCTGTTGAAACAAAAAAAACAGTGACCAATAAATCCTTCTCACTTGCCATATTCAAGCAACTACATTTTATATGCTATTCTCTGTTGAATAAAATGACTATTGTCATTTTTGTTACTACACCACTATTACCATACAATAACAAGAGGGAGAATATTTGAATTTTGAATTAAAATAATGTTACATGAAAAAAAATTATTTTGTGCTGATGATAATATTCTATATCAGCACTCTTTCATTGTCACTGTGGTGTTACCCACAAGGGAACATTTATATAACATAATTGTTGTATATTGTATAGGATTTATTATTTTGTTGATTTCATACACCAAATTTCACCTCCAGGAATTATGGTCTTATATTTTATACATTCCTATAAATATTCATTTCAAATATTGAAGTTAATGACAGGGTGTGCTCTTGCTTTGTGCCCAGTAAATCCGGGTAGGCTCCGGACCCACCGCAACCCTGAACTGGATAAGTGCTTACAGACAATGAATGAATGAATGAATAACGATAACGCGATAATAGCACGTTAACGCGATTTCTATTTGGCCCTCTGAGTCATCCGTAGTTCGTGTTAAGACTTGACAATGCATGGCATCTACAGGTGCTGGTCATGATTTATTTCAGTAATTCCATTCAAAAAGTGAAACTTGTATATTATACTCATTCATTACACACAGACTGATATATTTCAAGTGTTTATTTCTTTTAATCTGATTATTATAACAGACAACTAATGAAAACCCCAAATTTAATATCTTAGAAAATTAGAATTTTGTGAAAAGGTTCAATATTGAAGACATCTGGTGTCACACTCTAATCTGCTAATTAACTCAAAACACCTGCAAAGGCCTTTAAATAGTCTCTCAGTCTAGTTCCTTAGGCTACACAATCATGGAAAAGACTGCTGACTTGAGAGTTGTCCAAAAGATGACCATTGACACCTTACACAAGCAGGGCAAGACAAAGGTCATTGCTAAAGAGGCTGGCCTTTCACAGAGCTGTTTCCAAGCACATTAAAAGAGAGGCAAAGAGAAGGAAAATATGTGGTACAAAAAAGTGTACAAGCAATAGGGATAACTGCACCCTGGAGAGGATTGTGAAACAAAACCTAATCAAAATGTGGGGGAGATTCACAAAGACTGGACTGCAGCTGGAGTCAGTGCTTCAAGAACCACCACGCAGAGACGTATGCAAGACATGGGTTTCAGCTGTCGCATTCCTTGTGTCAAGCCACTCTTAAACAAGACAGAGTGTCCAAAAATGACTGGACTGCTGCTGAGTGGTCCAAAGTTATGTTCTCTGATGAAAGTAAATTTTGCATTTCCTTTGAAAATCAAGGTCCCAGAGTCAGGAGGAAGAGAGGAGAGGCACAGAATCCATGTTGCTTGAGGTCCAGTGTAAAGTTTCCACAGTCAGTGATGGTTTGGGGTGACATGTCATCTGCTGGTGTTGGTCCACTGTGTTTTCTGAGGTCGAAGGTCAGTGCAGCCATTTTAAGAGCACTTCATGCTTCCTGCTGCTGACCAACTTTATGGAGATGCAGATTTCATTTTCCAACAGGACGTGGCACCTGCACACAGTGCCAAAGCTAGCAGTACCTGTTTTAGGGACCATGGTATCCCTGTTCTTAATTGACCAGCAAACTCACCTGACCTTAACCCTGTAGAAAATCTATGGGGTATTGTGAAGAGTAAGATGCAATACACAACAATGCAGAACAATGCAGAAGAGCTGAAGGCCACTATCAGAGCAACCTGGGCTCTCATAACATCTGAGCCACAGTGCCACAGACTGATCGACTCCATGCCAGCACACACAGCTGCAGTAATTCAGGCAAAAGGAGCTTAAATTATGTATTGAGTGCTGTACATGTTCATACTTTTCAGTTGGCCAGCATTTCTAAAAATCCTTTTTTTGATATTGGTCTTAAGTAATATTCAAATTTTCTGAGATACTGAATTTGGGGTTTTCATTAGTTGTCAGTTATAATCATCAAATTAAAAGAAATAAACAATTGAAATATATCAGTCTGTGCATAATGAATGAGTATAATTCAATAATTTTTTTATGATTTTTGATTAATTTTATGACCAGCACCTGTAGAGTAAGTGAGTGGTGGAGAACGGTCTGTGAAACGAGAAATTTCATTAAAAAATTTTCCAGATGGCTCACTTGAAAAAGAAAAAGAGAGCTGCTTTGTCATCTAGCAATGTGACCAGACTTGTGTGCCTAAGCAGCTGGCTTGGGTCAGCAAAATAGAAGTGGCACCTAACTACTTTATTCAAAATTCAAGCCATTCTCTCATGAGCTTTGGCATAAAGCTGGGGGGAAGGCATATTTCAGTTAAATAAAACTTTAACAGTATTAACCAATTGGATATTTTTTTTTTTTTTACCTTTTTTTCTCCATCTTATGTCTTACAATAAAATCTTTGTTTTTTTATAACATTAAATAAAGTCTATCTGCTAATTGTTATTATTTTTGAGACGAGAGGTTTGGATTAGACTCTGACAACATATACTTTTACATAATCAAACACTAAAGTATATTTCTAAACAGCTTTATAAAATCTACAGTCTATTTACTTACACCCCCTCCCACCACAAACATAAAGGAATGACTCTATGGGGAATACCCTGGTTTTGATGGTATTACAGTGAGTGTATTCCTGCTCTTCATGTTTTATTCACTGTGAGTGTGTGTGTGACTGGTGTGTTTGTGTTTAAGGTGGTCTGGGATGGGCTACCGATAAATATTTCAGACTTGGGTATAAATGAATGTCCTAAAATGGCTTTGTCTTTTAAAGAAATATTCTTCTGATTTTTTTTCAGCTTTAAATTATCCAACTGCAAAATACAGAATATTATAGGAAAATGTCTCCAAATTCGGGAGATGGCTAACTGCATTACAGAAAGACTCTTCTACAAATCTAAACAACTCGAGTTACAAATGAGTTTTCGTGGTAATTCAAACGGTTAAACTACAGAAAAGTTACATTTCATCCATTTACAAACAACAGAAGTTTTCCTCTTCAAACATGCCATTTCACCTTAAAAGACGCTTTGCTTCGGAATGTAAACAACCAGTAATTATGCTTTGGTATGAAAATAGCATCCAGGGAAGACCTAGTGCCTTAACAAAAATGCTCCAGTGGATTATCCATTAAGTAAAGAGAATTGGATGTTTGGACTTATCTGAGGTACACTTGCAGAAAAGCTGTGGCACTCTCAAAGGTAAATGTTACTTCTAGTTAGGAAACATAATTGTACCATATTCTATATTACTTGTAGATTTTAATTTCTGTTGATTTCATGCACCCACATTTATCTTCAGGACTTATGTTTTATTTTTCATGGTTACATAAAATGTTACAAATATTCACCTCTCCCTCTGGAGAAGAGAATGTAATGTACCTTTAGGGAATAGAACAGGATTTTAAAACCACAGGTGTATCTTTTTAAAGGTACATTTACACTGTTTGCACCTATAGTGACAATGTACATGTACTGTACCTTTATTTCTGAGAGGGTACAGTATTTAGCATCAAAATATTTCAGGGATTCTGGGGAAAGTTCAAGGAGCAAAATATGCTACTGGGGGTCCAGCACAAGACTTATTCTGCAAATGATTAGCAGTGGATTACGCTTTCAAAATTGATACATTTTTGTCTTCAGTCTTCAAACAAAAATATTAAGCAGCGATGAACAAAATCTGTAGTAGTAGTATGCTCTTTTGCAAATTTAGATTTGAGATTTGGTATTTTTAGGACTAGATTGGAAACTTATTTTATCCCAAACGGACAGTAATGCATGATCATTTTCAAGAAGAATATAATATTAACTGCCATATATCTTAATCTGTAATAGTTTTTCCCTATTAAAGAACACTTTCTGTGCCTTAACTATTATTAATTATGGAGGGGTTTTGCAGTCTCCATGAGGAAATCAAGACAATAGGATTACATGATCTGTCAGCCTATTTGCATATCTATCTAAAACAGTTCAATTATTTAGGTCTATTTCATGAAGGAGCTGTCAAAACAGAAGCATACCACAGGTTTTGTGGGTGTTGTTTAGTGAGTCACACTAATTAGCCATCATTAATTTAAAACCATTTTGTTGCTAATTAAATGCATTCAAAAATTTGCATGTGTTACTTTTAATTAAAACCAACTCAGCAATACTAGATACTTCACAATGTTTAAAGCACACAAATGTCATGTAGGGCAGATTTGAGTCGCTCAGCTGTGCAGTTAATGAGGAGGAAAATGATTCGCTTAAGAACAAATCCGCTGGATCCTCTAAAACCACACAAAACTATTGCATCTAAATTTGGTATTATATTTTAAAATATGATAATATAGTAAACTAGTTTATAACATCTAATTGCAGTTTTGAAAAAAATAAGTTTTAAATCAGAAAGAGTGGAAATGAAAAAATGATTAATATTTAATTATTGATAGCTATAGGAAATGAAGTATATTTGCTGACTGGCGAGAACATTTCTATGTGTATGTAAATGAAAGAAAGTTCTAAGAAGAGTATTGAAAAGCAATAAAATATTTATTCATTGTACTCATTTTTAAGGAAATGATCTGCCAGTGGAATAAGACATAAAATAAATAGACAAACAAATAAACATGTTAAATTATCTTACAAATATTTCTTAATATTATTCAGATAGATTAATATTAAGAAATATTTGTAAGATAATTTAACATTTTTATTTGTTTGTCTATTTATTTTATATCTTATTCCATTGGCAAATAATTTTGCTCTTTCATGCATTATTTTTTTTTAATAAAGCAAAATTATCCACATTTCTTTAAATAAATAAAATCATGGACGAGGATAAGACTATTTTCAGAAATAAAATCATAAATAAATGTTGAGAAATGGGTTGAATGATTATATAATATTGTTACAGCCGTCTAATAATGATTAAATATTTAATATGTTGACTATATGTAAGATAGTAGTTGCTAAGACATTATTTGGTGTGCAACAGCTTAATCCAGAAGATAAGACAGTTGTTTATGTTGCCACTGAAATTGAAGCACACATACACACCCACACACACAAAAAGTGATTCCCTGCCCTCACTTCCAGGACTTCAATAATTCAGCAGAGCTACATTACCAATGGGTGGAATAATGGACGTTTGAGAATTCATAAGGGAGAAAGTTTACATGTTTCGTCTGAGTATGTCTCTGGGTCAAAGAGTCTGTGGTCACTGAATTGTCTGTGGTCACTGACCAAACCCAGAGCTCATTCTAAAAATGTGAAATTAACCCAAAGTGTTCAAACACAACCACAGATAGAGGAGATTAAAGTGAACACAATCTCAGCAGTTCTTTTTTTGGTTGTTCTTTTCTGTTCTTTCCTACAAATATATATTCAAAATGTCACACACTGAAAATTATACAAAATTTTTGAATTTTTATTTTTAATTATAATTTTTTATATTTAATTTTTATTTTAATTTTTGAATGATTTACTGCATTTCTTTTATGAAATGTAAACATTTAGCAAGGATGGGTGGAGTTTTTATATTCCTTAGAAAAGAATTAAAATGTTAAAAGGGTTTAGTTCTGATCAGGACAATGCTATATCACAGGAAAATGTATCAATGTTTTGCTTGAATTCTACTTCAGTAAAACCTCATCATTGTTACACTGCATTAATCCTTTATGTGTGGTTTTAATCATTGTCATTTCAAAAACTCTTTTGACATGGCATCCAGACTGCTTGCCTAAAGGAATTAATGAAAAGTACATTTGACATTGACAGGGAAGGACAGTGAAATGGTAAAAAAAAAAAAGAAGACATTAAGAAAACTGTGTCTCCAAAAGCGCAGTGGAGCTCTTCTGACCCTGAATATTAGACACCCATCTCAATATTTTAGGCTCTTTAGTAACAGTGTACGTGGGCTCAGACTTAGAATATTAAAAGACTATCATTAGATTATACAGACATATAATTATATATATAAAGTGTTAATTTCCTACACTATTAAAAATTATGAAATGCATAATGCCTATTAATTGATGAAAAGGTACTTATTATTTCAAAAGAAACAATAATTGATTTTTTTACCATAAAAGTTAGCTAGTAATATTTATGAAACTTTTATGATTTTCTTTTACTGTGCAGCTCACATGAGCTGAAGATTCAGAATGGTTTGAAGTCATTTAGTTGCTCCAAATGCCTCAAAGGAGGCAGAGGCAGATTTGTTTAAAATAAACTTATTACAGTAATTCTGACACACCCAGGCTGCCAGGTGTCAGCATACTGGCTGTTTTAATATAGAAACATTGGAGAGAATGGCTGATTGCTCTTAATCTAGGAACTCATGATCTGGGAAAGTCTGTGTCCTGCAAATGAAAAACGCATGCCACTAAAATAAATAAATAAATAAATAATGATACTCTGGGTATGATAATTATGAATATATATGATGAAACAGCTCAGTATAAATTCCGACTAGGTACAAGTTTGAATAAATTAATGAATGTATTATGGAGTGTACATTTATTGTGCATTAAATATTATCTTTTCAAAGAAGGAAAAAAGTTTCCTTTAGTTTTATTATACTTCCATATGATTTAAAAAATATTTGCTTAGACTTTGCAGGAACTATTTTAAAAGGATTAAAACATATATTTTGAAAGACAATATAGCATCATATATATATATATATATATATATATATATATATATATATATATATATATATATATATATATATGATGCTATATTGTCTTTCAAAATATATGTTTTAATCCTTTTAAAATAGTTCCTGCAAAGTCTAAGCAAATATTTTTAAAATCATATATATATATATATAAATATATATATATATATATATATATATCTCAGTATCTATGCATCTGAAACATAAGTGAAATGGTGCCATGTCTGTTAAGGTACATGCAATTGCTTAATTAAACACACAAAAGATTTTTACTGGTTTGAATCTTCTAACAAAGCAATATGCTATTTTAACATATAAAGTAACAAAAAATATTGATGAAAGTGATATGCTGATGTACATTTATTTCCTGTAAAATTACACTCACCTGATATGTAGAATCAAATTGTTTTGTGGTCGCTGAATAAACCACGTCATGCTCCATAGAAATGATAGGGTTCATACTTAAAACAGATTTAATACAGAATCTCTGATACATCTATGATAAACTGATATAACCCTTTTATAACATACATCACTGGAGAGAATGGCTGATGGCTTCTTTCAACTACACTTTGGTTACTTTGGCACAGTTGCTTCGTATAATAAGTTAGACATTAACTTTTCTTGCACAATGCTATACATTAACTAAGATTTTACACTTTTCACTGTTCTAACTAAAACACACTGGCTTTTCCTAGACTACTGAGCCAAACTTGGAAGAATGGAGTTGAAGTTAATTGTATGTAAATTTTAAAGAAAGTTGAATTTTAAGTAGAGCAGAATATAATGAAAATAAGCAAATGTCTAAACAAAAAACAAAAATAATACAAGAACTGACTTATATTTTTACCCACCATAGCCACCATAAGCTAAGAGAAATATTCAGTATTTTCAACTCCAAACATTCTTTCAGCTGCATCTGAGCCAGAAGAAAAAAAATCCAAATAAATTATACATCATACTTAAAAAGCTTCTCGGGTTTCCTTTTAGAACATTCTTCCTAAGTGCACTGCATCACGCTGGAGTGAAATTGCTTGAAGAGGAAATCCACTCAGGAGACCATTTCCATGGCGATGAAGAGTTTTTACATTTTGCATTTACATAAGGTTTTTTTTTCCAGTGAAGTGGGTCAGACTTAGGCACTGCTTCTCTATTCACCCAGAATTTATAGAAAAGCAGAACTATACCTTTTTATTTTCTTTACAATTATTCAGCATTATTTTTATGACGATCTGATGGAGACCCACTGAAATGGAACAAGACCCCACCCCCTAAACCTTGCTATATCCCACAATTCCAAAAATGCAGATATCCGTCCAAAAATGCCGTCGCGTCTGTTGCACACACCTAACCCTTGTTAGGTGAGTGGACAGATGAAAGGTAATTTCGCTGCAATGGTGTACTTGTATAACTTTGTATGTGACAATAAAAGCTATTCAATTCTATTCTATTTTATTCTATTCTATTCTATTCTATATACACATAGCGCATATGTTCACATAATTTGAGAATGAAACATAATATAATACACCACCTATTTACACTTCATCTTGCTTTTGTGTACTATTGACATACTGTCAGGAAATCCATCACTGTGGTGATACCCTCAAAGTTGCATATTCAGTACCTTTAATAAGGAACATAATCGTACCTTATTGTTAGAATTGTAAATTTTGTGTTAATTTCATTTGCCCAATTTTATCTTCATGAGTTTTGTGGATTACTTCACAAAATTCACAGTTACTTCACAGTTTTATAATGAAAGATTGCAAATATTCACCTAACGTAATGTATTATTAATGAACCCAATTGGATTTTAACACCAATTTTGTACATTTAATGGTACCTTACACTGTTTGTATCTTTAGGTACTTTATTAACTCTACCGTACCTTTTTTCCTGAGAGTGTATTTTACATATCACACCGAGGTATATTGTTTAGGCCCTATAAATATGTGCCATATTCATTCAGATACTTTCACCTGGAATTATTATGTCCGTTTATACATGTTTGTAATCTATTTTTATACATTTTCTAAACCAAAATTATTTATTTTTATGTTATTCATTCCTTCATTCATTCATTCATTGTCTGTAACCCTTATCCAGTTCAGGGTTGTGGGTCCAGAGCCTACCCGAAATCACTGGGCGCAAAGCAGGAACACACCCTTCACAGGGTAACACACTCAAACACTCACACCTATCCTGAGTCGTCAATCCACCTACAATGTGTTTTTGATTAGGGAGGAAACAAGAGCACCCAGAGGACACCCACATGGACACAGGGAGAACACACCAAACTCCTCACTGTCACACAGAGCGGGACTTGACCCCACAACCCCAGGATCCTGGAGCTGTGTGACTGCAACACTATCTGCTGCACCAATGTGCTGCCCTTATTTTTATAAAAAATGGTTTTTCATTAGTAAATTTCTTCAATATTGTAAATAGTCTGTGTTCTTGTCTTGAATGTACAGTAGGCACAATAACTTGTGTGTAAATTAAGGTGAACCTGATTAAAAAAAAAAAACAGGTCTGTTGTACCGCATAAACACTCTGTCTTCTACTAAACTATACTGGGCTTCCCTGAACCCTTAGCTGATGCCCAAGGTCTGTGCAATAAAAGGGTCCTAGTGTATGAGTGAGTATGTGTGTGTGTGTTTGTTTGGTGGTCTGTGGAGTGGGGTTTGTCCAGGATCACAGCCCAGCAGCACTTCCCTATAACCTCTCGTGGGAGCAACCCATCAGTTGCTCTCAGCGAAATGCACTCAGATATGAATATTTCAGAGTCATTTAATGCTCCTGCTCCAGGCCCAGAGGAGCCCAGCATCAATTTGTGAACATGCCGTTAAAAGCTGGGCGTATAATCCGGAGTGAGAGCTGCTCTCTCCACATGACCCTCGCTCCCCAGCTGCTTAACAATTGCCAGCGTTTTTTTTTTTTTTCCTGCACACTTCCTCCCCAGGTTAAAGATACATATCTGTGTATATCTCAGAGAGACAAATGGCCACAGCTTGGTCAGTTTTTTTCTGGACACCGAAAAGCTAATAGGAGGAATTAATCTGACATATTGTGTGAATGATGCCAGGCCAGACATCAAAGTGTCCACAGTAGTGAGTGAAAAGTTTTTACCTTGCTAATAAAATGAAATGGGTGATTACTTGCCATTTTGCAATTTACAACGAAATGTGTCTTCCGCATTTAACCATCCGTGGCAGTGAACACACAAACACACAAATGCACTAGGGGCAGGGGTTAGGTGCCTTGCTCAAGGGCCCTCTGCCATGAATTTAAAGAGGAAAGTGCTGTTCCTTCACTCCTACTGCCCCAATTTCCCTGCCAATCATGGGAATCGAACCAGCAACCATTCCTCTAACAATTCTGTCTGTTGGTTTTATCACATGCTAAAATTAGGCACGAAGCCTTTCTGTTTTGAAACAAATGTATCAAAGAAAATATATATCAAATGGGTGAATGTTAAAAAAGATCCATGAATATCAATGGGTATGTGTTAGACTAATTGTATAATATTAACGTGTAGAAGCCACTGTTTAAGGACGTACATTGTGCACAGAACCACAAAAAGGCATAAATGCCTGCATGCATTCCGTTTCAGGGACAGATTGGTTTACATTACAGCTTCCAGTCACATACATTTATGAACGTGAACCATCAAGATGGCAAATGTGATGTTAACAAAACTCAGAACCAATTAATTAGAACTTGTAATCTAAACTAAGCTTTATGTAGTAACCCAAGGAACCAATTCTGTCCACTTGGGAGTGGAGCCAGTTTAGCTCAAACTGCAGGCAAGAAGCAGAGGGGTAGGTGGAGAAAAAGATGGGGACTTTTACAACAGTAAATAAATAGTATGTATATATACTACAGATTTATATTGCATCATATATAACATCATGCTGTTTAAACTTCCAATGTTAAATTCAAAATGTATAGTTATATTTTTTCACCGCAACCCTGAACTTGATAAGCGGTTACAGATAATGAATGAATGAATGAATGAATGAATGAATGAGTTATTTTTTCTGACCACAAATGTGTGAGGGAAGAAGGAAACAAAGTTGCTTCAGGACATTGTGCAAAATCTAAATAAAAACAGAATTTAATGATGTGCAAATAATTTCAACTCCATATTTCATTAAAAAGAGGACAAAGACAACATTTTAAATGTTGAAATTGAGTAATGTTATTGTTTTTTTCTATGTTGAGATGGGGCAACAAAAGAATGGTACATTTGTATAAGGCTACAAAAAATGTTTTAATTAAATGAAATTAACCTAAATTAGGTCAACTGACAACAGGTCAGTGACAAGATCAGGTTTAAACAGACCATCTCAGAGAGACACCATTCTGTGATAGATTGCACAGGCAAATAACGAAACAATTCAAGAATCACATTTCTCAGTGTAAAATAGATTCTGGGAATTTCTTCATCTACAGTACATAATATAATTAAAGGATACTAATACTAGTTGTGTGGGTGGCATGGTGGCACAGCAGGTAGTGTCGCAGTCACACAGCTCCAGGGGTCTGGAGGTTGTGGGTTCGATTCCCGCTCCGGGTGACTATCTGTGAGGAGTTGGTGTGTTGTCCGCGTGGGTTTCCTCCGGGTGCTCCAGTTTTATTATTATTTATTTATATAGCGCTTTTCACAACTGATGTTGTCACAAAGCAGCTTCACAGAATTCCAGTAAGACAAAGATTTGACATGAAATGTAAAAACAAATGTAAAACCCTCAAGTGAGCAAGCCAGGGGCGACAGTGGCAAGGAAAAACTCCCCCAGCTGAGGAAGAAACCTTGGGAGGAACCAAGGCTCACAAGGGGTGACCCATCCTCCTCTGGTCAATCTACTGGTGATGATAGTTAGTAGTCCATGAGAACTTCAGTGTAGGGACAGCCTCAAGGCACTTGGTGGTTGCTGGAGCGTGGGCAGCTGGTCTGAAGCGTGGAGGAGGATCTCGACAGTCATCCATCAGTGTCCAAACAGACAGGTGGGCAGTTGTTTACTCGGAAAGATGTAAAGGGATGGAATTAGTTTTGAACTGTTTTGTGTTTGTAAAGTAGAAAATATGAAAATTTCCAGAGTGTGGCTAATGACTCCGGCAGATCTGACTATGACAGCTTTAACTAAAAGGAGAGAACCAGGAGGACACACAGACACGGGAGCATCCTGAAACACTGGCATCCCTCTGCTCCACCGTCCACAAACCTGAGTGATCGCAAGAAGCGGCGGGACGACAGCACCAGCGTCTCAGTTTACTATAATTCCCTGTGTCCATGGACCCCCCGGATCTGCCGCCTTTATCTATGGGGGAGTATTAGCTACCAAAAGATAAACTAAACAAATGTGTTTTTAGCCTAGATTTGAGGATTGCGACTGTGTCTGAGTCCCGAACATTTTCTGGAAGATCATTCCAGAGTCTGGGGGCTTTATAAGAAAAGGCTCTTCCCCCAGCTGAGGCCTTCTGAATTCTGGGAACAATTAAAAATCCAGTATTCTGTGATCTGAGTGAACGTGGAGGCTCATAATAGGAAATTGTATCTTGAATATATTCAGGAGCAAGCCCATGTAGAGCTTTATATGTTAATAACAAAATTTTGTAGTCAATGCGGAATTTAACAGGCAGCCAATGAAGTGATGATAAAACTGGGCTGATATGTTCAAATTTTCTAGTTTTCGTGAGGACCCTAGCTGCAGCATTTTGAACTAGTTGAAGTTTTCTTAAATTGCTGCTGGTGCATCCTGACAGTAGTGCGTTACAGTAGTCAAGCCTTGAAGTAATAAAGGCATGTACTAATGTTTCTGCGTCCTGAAGGGATAAGGCATTTCTAATCTTAGCAATATTGCGAAGATGTAAAAAAGCTGTCCTAGTGATACTACCTATGTGTTGATCAAATGATAAATCCGGGTCAATTATGACACCAAGATTTTTTGCTGCTGAACCAGGTTTAATTGGAGAGTCAGCGAGATTTAAAATTAAATCTGATAATTTATTTCTTGCCACTTTTGGACCCAAAAGCAGGACCTCTGTTTTGTTGCTGTTTAGAAGGAGGAAGTTACGCAACATCCAGCCTTTCACGTCTTTTACACAGTCCTCTATTTTCTTTAATCTGTGTTTGTCATCGGGCTTGGCTGAAATATACAATTGTGTGTCGTCTGCGTAACAGTGAATGTTAATGTCATGGTTTCTTATAACTGTGCCTAGCGGTAACATGTATAATGTAAATAATAATTGTCCTAAAATAGAGCCTTGTGGAATTCCAAATCTTACTTTAGAATAATTTGAATTTAGATTGTTTACTTTATGAATTGATAACGTTCCGTTAAGTAAGATTTGAACCATAATAGGGCTGTCTCTGTGATTCCAACCATGTTTTCTAACCTTTCTATGAGAATATTGTGGTCTATTGTATCGAAGGCTGCGCTTAGGTCAAGAAGCACCAACAGGGATACGTGGCCTTGATCAGAGGCAAGAAGAAGATCATTTGTTATCTTGACTAGAGCTGTCTCTGTACTATGATGTTGCCTGAATCCAGATTGGAATTTTTCATATATATGATTCTTATGTAGATATGAACAAAGTTGTTGGGCCACAGCTCTTTCTAAGATCTTGGACAGAAATGGCAAATTAGAAATAGGCCTGTAATTAGACAGTGTACTAGCATCAAGATTTGGTTTCTTGATCATAGGTTTAATAACTGCTAGTTTAAAAGCTTTGGGTACATGGCCCAGACTAAGGGATGAGTTTACTATAGTTAAAAGAGGATCAATAATAGCTGGTAGTACTTCTTTGAGCAACTTTGTGGGAATTGCATCAAGTGTGCAAGTTGTACAGTTTGGGGAGGTGATAATCTTCTCTAGTTCTAATTGTGGGAGTGGGTAAAAGTCTTTCTTTTACAGTTATATTATGTTTTATATCATTCACATCAGGTGGCAGCCAGGATGGATTTGATCCTGTGGCTTGAGTTTGTTGTCTAATATTCTCAATTTTATTATTAAAAAAGTCCATAAAATCTTTACTGGTGAGAGTTGCTGGAATTAGTTGTTCAGAACCTGCTTGATTTTTTGTAATTCTAGAAAAAACACTAAACAGTGCTCTCGGATTATTTTTATTATTGGAGATCAGCGAGGCCAGATATGCTGAGCGAGCTTTAGTGAGGGCATTTCTATACTCTATAAGGCTGTCCTTCCAGGCAGAATGGAACACTTCAAGCTTGGTTGATCGCCATTTCCGTTCTAGTTTTCGTAATGTTTGTTTTAAAGTACGGGTCTTATCATTATACCATGGTGCGAGCTTTTTCTGTCTTATACTTTTATGTTTAAGTGGTGCTACCTTTTCTAAAGTAGATCGACAGGTATTTTCTAGGTAATCAGTTAGTACATCTAGGTCCATTGGGTCTGATGGAGTTGGAACTGGGGTCGACAGTTCTGGTAGGTTTTCTATAAATTGTAGGGCGGTGGATGGTTTTATTATACGCCTTGTAGAATAGCGAGGGTTCTTACATATATTATGGCTAAAACGTAGCTCATATGAAATTAAGTAATGATCGGAGATTGCTGAGGATTGCGGTAAGATATTAATTTTGTCAATGTTAAGACCTAGTGTCAGAACTAAGTCTAAAGTGTGGCTGCAGTAGTGTGTAGGCCCTGTTACATTTTGAGTAATACCAATAGAGTCTAAGATTGAGGTAAATGCCTTTTTTAGTGGGTCACTTTCCTTCTCAAAATGGATATTGAAATCTCCTACAATTATAACTTTATGATTGCACACCGCTAGGTTTGTAGCAAAATCGCTGAATTCTTTCAGAAATTCTAAGTAAGGCCCTGGTGGTCTGTAAATGTTGCATAATAAAAATGTGTCCTTTTTTGTGACCGGATTTGTAATAATAGTGGAGAGAACCTCAAAAGAAGAGAAGGTGTCACATTGTTTAAGACTAATTTCTAGGGTATTTTGGTAAATTACACATACTCCACCTCCTTTGCCTGATATTCTTGGGCTATGTGCATAATTATAGCCTAGGGGGGTGGCTTCATTTAGTGCTAAATATTCATTTGGTCTAACTTTGGTTTAAATTTGGTCTATTTGGTTTCCGTGAGACAGAAAACATTGAATTTATGATCACTTATAATATCATTTACGATGAGTGCTTTTGAGTTTAGTGATCTTATGTTGAGTAACCCAAATTTTAGTTCTGAGGTGTTGCTGCTAGGTGTTGTGTATGATTTAATATTGATTAGGTTGCTGAAACAGGCTGATTTTGTTTTTCTACTTTTACATTTAGATCGGGGGAAAGACACAGTCTCAATACAGTTGAACCTGGGTGACGCCTCAAGACAGTTCGCAGATGGTTGGTTTAGCCTGTCTGTCTGCGGCCTGGTCCCGGCTCTGGATTGTCAGCAGCTGTCTACACTACTCTGCAGACTAACTAAAAGACTATGTGCTATGCTGCAAGAAAGTAAGGCAGCACCCTCCCGCGTGCGGTGGATACCATCCCTACCTATAAGACCAGGCTTGCCCTCAAAACGAAACCAATTGTCTATAAAGCCCACTTGATTTTCGGAACACCACTTGGACATCCAGCAGTTTAACGCCCAAAGTCTGCTGTAAGCTTCGTCACCACGCCGCATTGGTATGGGGCCAGAGCAGATTACGGCATCGGACATCATCTGGGCCAGTTTAATCACCTCTGTAACATTACCCTTAGTTACCTCAGACTGCCGCAGACGAATATCATTGGCCCCTACATGAATGACTACCCTCGAATATCTCCTATTAGCTAACAGTCTAAGTTTGCCACTAATATCCGGCGCTCTGGCTCCCGATAAACAGCTAACTGTTACTGCCGGCGCCCCTAAAGGAGTAGCTAATTTCACGTGTCGAACAATAGAGTCTCCTATAACCAGAGGACTCTTAACAGGCTCCTCAGCGGGTGCTTTGCTGAGCGGGGCAAACCTGTTTGACACGCGAATCGGAGGAGCGTGGTGTCCCGGTGGGCTAGCTTTGGCCTCAGCGTTAGCATCAGCCTTAGCTTTCTGGCTATGACGCCGAGACGTCACCCATTCACCCCGCTGTGAGGGCTCTAACGCCAGAGTCGTGGGGGTGCTGACTCTCCCTAAGGCACCCGGAGTTGCTAACACTGAATCTCGCTGTTTATCCCTTAACAATAATAAGCTCCAGATGCGCACTTCTAACTGGTCCACTTTATCCACCAGAGAGCTAACTAGCTGACACTTACTACAAACACATGTTGGTAGGTGGATTGGTGACTCAAAAGTGTCCGTAGGTGTGAGTGAATGTGTGTGTGTTGCCCTGTGAAGGACTGGCGCCCCCTCCAGGGTGTATTCCTGCCTTGCGACCAATGATTCCAGGTAGACTCTGGACCCACTGCGATCCCTGAACTGGATAAGCGGTTACAGATAATGAATGAATGAATAATACTGGTTGTCTGTGATCTGTGTGGCTATGTTATATCTCTGTCATGCAAAGAAGAAATCAGGATCCAGGAATGCTGCCACCTCCTCTGGGCCTAAGTTCATGTACATGGACTGACACAAAATTGAAAACTGTCCTGTGGTCAGATGAATTCAAATTTCAAATTATTTGTGGAAACCATGGATACCACATCCCACAGGTCGAAGAGGAGAGAAACCATTACATTTGTTATAAGTTCACAGTTCCAAAGAGTGCAGAGGGCATGGGTGACTTATTTATCTGTGAAGGCAACGTTAATGCTGAATGATTTATACATGTCTTGGAGCAACATGCTGGCATCCAGACTTTTTTTTTTTTATGGAAATCCTTATTTTATCAAGACAGTGCCAATCCATATTCTACATAGATTAGAACATCATGCTCCTTTAGTTAATGAGAAATACTAAACCATTTCAGACCCATTTAAACCATTTGGTGCATTATGAAATTTAAAACACTAGAAGAGAGACCCAAATTGTGATCAGCAGAAATCCTATCAAGCAAGAATGGATATTTCAAACATTTCACTTTCAAAACTACATAAATTCTTTTCCTCAGTTCCTAATGTTTACAAAGTACTTTTAAAAGAAAACATGAAGCAAGACAGTGGTGAACATGCCCCTGTCTGATATTTTTATGGAACATGTATCAACTTCAAAATGGTAATTTCTCAGTTTCAACAACTGAAATGTTGTATACTATTCTTAATTAAATATAGGGTTTAAATGATTGACATGTCATTGAAATCTGTTTTTATTTTATATTTTCCCATGTGTTCCAAATATGAAAGACCAATATATGTTGTTAAATATAAAATACATTTTAGACCAAATTTAATGTTTCAAATATGTACAATATGCATGTGGTCAGACCCTAATAACTAATGATTGTCTACAACTGTCCAAGCAACACAATAAAAGAAAAAAAAGTTTATATTATGCATTGAATTATGGATAAAGAACAATTACCTTGTATCTGCACTCATTGTCCTTATTATCAGCTCCAATGACCATACAGGGTAGTTCTACATTTACAGCTTTTAATCCACCAGTTTCCAGTGATTTTCAGTATAAATATATATTATAAAAAGAAATATATTATTAATTTATTATTATATCTGGTTAGTGAATGGGCAGGTGCTATTTGCTGCACTCTATAGTTAGCATACTTTTAACATTTTAATGTTATATATAACATTATATATGTATATATGCCTATCTATATATATAATTGCCTAAGAGCTCTAAGAGCTCTAAGAGCTCCTCAAATAATAATAAATATATCCAGTGCCAATCAAAAGTTTGAATGCATCTTCTCATTAGTCATTGATGGAATAGGGTTATTCACTGTAGAACTGTATGCAAGCCCCTACCTCTGTACAACCCAAGTTATGGTCTAAAACACATTAAGAAGGTGAGCAGTTTTACAAATTAACTCTTGATGAGACCACAGCTGTTCAATGAAAACCATTGCATGTGATGACCTCATGAAGCTGATTGAGAGACGGCCAAGAGTGTGCAAAGCTGTCACCAAAGTGAAAGGTTGCAGCTTTGAAGAATCTAAAGTATAAAACATATTCTGGTTTGTTTAACACCTTGTTGTTTACTACATAATTCCATATGTGTTCCTTCATAGTTTTAATGTCTTCCATATTAATTTACAATGGAGAAAATAATTTAAAAAACAAAAACAAAGATAAAAACTAAGAGACATTTAATAAGATGTGTCCAGACATTTGACTGATACTGTGCACTCTCAATACGTGGAAAATAGCCTAAAACAAAGGAAACCCTCCCTGAGTGGGTGTGTCCAAACATTTGACTGGTGCTGTAGTTAAATGTAAATTTTTGATCAAAATTATGATCCATGATGCAGTCATATATTTTCAGCTCCATGACTAAGCTCTCCATCAAAAATTGTATTTTCTCGTGCTAAAGAGTAAATAAATGTCAGGGAAACTAACGTACATAAATGAAGTAATGAGGTGTTCAACAGAGTGACACACATTTGTTAAGTCTCTTAATGAATGTTCAAGAGGAGTGTGTTTTTGTAAAAGAAAAGAGCAGATTGACAGTTACACTGATAGCAATAATGGCTTCATTTCTTCTGCCAACAATGCACAAATGCCCATGGGCAGCAATCAAAAATTAATATTAATTATTATATGAATGCTGCATTAAGTCAGACATATAATAAATTATACATTTGCAGCATGTTTCTACTTTCAGAAGAGCCTGCATAAGGACCTGATTTTTTTTTCTGTTCTTTTTCTCTTAAGTCATTCCGAATGGCTTCCAAGGCATTGTGTATCTCCAATTTTCAGAATCTTGTGCATGTTTAAATGGGTCCATTAAAAACAAATCTTATAAGAAATATTCATATTTGTAATAATTTATTTGTAAACTATGCAAAACGATCTTGTTCAGCAACAAGACTGAGTGTTTTGGCACACTGCTCTGTTCTGGGGACTGGCTTGACACAATGCACTTTAAGCCAGATCTCAAATGAGTGCATTAAATCATTTATCTGATGATAGCCACTAACATTTTGCTAATGTGTGCCCCTACCAGCTGGCTCACCCCCTGGATAAAGTGATAGATCACACTTTTTCCAGCTTATCCACTTTGCAGCAAACACATTAGGGCTTTTTTACAGTAACACACAATATCAAGTGTGCATGATCTATGTTTTGGTGGTGAATATGTATATATAATGTGACATATTTTGGCATGTAGTGGAAAATGGAACTGAAAAACAAATGCAGTGAAGTGCAAACCATATATGTAAACAAATATATCACAAAAAATATATCAAATGCTGAAACTGAGAAATTGTATTGTTTTTGAAAAAAATATCTAAAGTCAAGTCAAATTGACAACCTGATGGTGTCAAAAAAGCAGCTATACAGAAGTTGAGAATTAAAACAATATTTAAATTAATATCCCCATGTGTGCAAGGAAAAAACTCCATCAAAGCTGGAGGAAGAAACCTTGGAAGGAACCAAGACTCACAAGAGAGACCCATTCTCCTCTGGTCAAACAAATTATTAACAATAGAAAGAGATGGTGCATGGTGACGACAGGGGCCACTTTATTGTGCTGACCAGTTTCACTACCATCTGAAAGCATTTGATTGCCATTAATCAATGTAAAAATATAACGGCAATTAAAAAATAAAGACAGTTCTCATAAAACCTCTCTGTATGCAGACAATGTTTTATAATATATCTCAAATCCCAAGACATCAATAAGCTCCATTCTGGACTCAATTAATCCCTTTGGTTAAAAAAAATTTCAATGTACCCAATTTCTGGTTTAATAATTGGATGGTTTATTTAAACATTCTCGTTTCTTGTGACAGTAAACGTTTAACAGTGCTACTCTTCCTGGTTGCTTATTGAGCATATGTCAAAATACCTTGCAAAGTATCAAGTTACTTTGAAGAATATCTTCACCATATTAAATAGTTGAACATGTTGTAATGCAAAACAAATATATAGAGTAAAAGATTCATAGAGTCTTAGGAAGCAAGAAAAAGCAAGAAACTTTAGGGTAAATATCCCAGCAGGAAATCTCAGTGTACTCTTACCTGGAGGGTCTTGTTGGAATTTGCTCCTGTATCAGCCCTTTAAACTAGTGTTTCTGTATTCAGGTGCCTGGACAAAACTACTGCATCATTTAAGGTGACATCAAGCTGCAAGCTGGAGAATAAACAGCTACATTTGCTTAATTTTGTTCTGTACATGACCGTTTATTCTTAGACAAATAAAGGAGGGAGAATACTAGTGGAGAGTCATGTGCATGGCCAAAAAATGGACAAATTATCACAATTTTGCTTAGAGCTCCAGGAAAGTCTGGACCGGTTCTGAACACATGCTCGCCTGCAGGGAGTCAGCCAACTAAGGTCCGGTTGTTGACCTTTGGATGATTTTCACTACTGATCTAGCATTTGTTACCATTGGTGGTAAACTTGTTTTCTGGCACCACTGTAACAAACCTCTCATTAAAAGTAGCAAATTTTCAGAATAAAAGTTGTGGGAGAGATCAGCCTGCAAAACACAAAACAACACCAAATAATAATATGCAAACACTTGAAAAAATCAATAGCTCTCCCTAGGGCTGGACAATAATTCAATATCAATACAAACCGGATTCCAAAAAAGTTGGGACACTAAACAAATTGTGAATAAAAACTGAATGCAATGATGTCAATATTTTATTCGTAATAGAACATAGATGACAGATCAAAAGTTTAATCTGAGTAAATGTAACATTTTAAAGGAAAAATATGTTGATGCATAATTTCACAGTGTCAACAAATCCCAAAAATGTTGGGACAAGTAGCAATAAGTGGCTGGAAAAAGGAAATTGAGCATATAACAAACAGCTGGAAGACGAATTAACACTAATTAGGTCAATTGACAACATGATTGGGTATAAAAAGAGCTTCTCAGAGTGTCAGTGTCTCTCTGAAGCCAAGATGGTAAGAGGATCACCAATTCCACCATTGTTGTGCAGAAAGATAGTGCAGCAATACCAGAATGGTGTTACCCAGCGTAAAATAGCAAAGACTTTTAAGTTATCATCATCAACCGTGCATAACATCATCAAAAGATTCAGAGAATCTGGAACAATTGCTGTGTGTAAGGGTCAAGGCCGTAAAACTCTACTGGATGCTCGTGATCTCCGGGCCCTTAAATGTCACTGCACCTCAAACAGGAATGCCACTGTCAAGGAAATAACGGAATGGGCTCAGGAATACTTCCAGAAAGCATTGTCAGTGAACACAATACGCCGTGCCATCCGCCGTTGCCAGCTGAACTCTACAGTGCAAAGAGGAAGCAATTTCTAAGCAAGCTCCACAAGCTCAGACGTTTGCACTGGGCCAGGGGTCTAAAATGGAGTGTGGCAAAATTGAAGACTGTTCTGTGGTCAGATGAGTCACGATTTGAAGTTCTTTATGGAACACTGGGACGCCATGTCATCCGGACCAGAGAGGACGACATCAGAAGCCTGCATCACTGATGGTATGGGGTTGCATGAGTGCTTGTGGCATGGGCAGCTTGCATGTCTGGAAAGGCACCATTAATGCCTATGAACTATGAACTATGTTCAGGTTCTAGAACAACATATGCTCCCATCTAGACGTCATCTCTTTCAGGGAAGACCCTGCATTTTTCAACAAGATAATGCCAGACCACATTCTGAGGCAATCACAACATCATGGCTACGTAGAAGAAGGATCCGGGTACTGAAATGGCCAGCCTGCAGTCCAGATCTTTCACCTATAGAGAACATTTGGCGCATCATAAAGAGGAAGGTGCGACAAAGAAGGCCCAAGACGACTGAACAGTTAGAGGCCTGTATTAGACATGAATGAGAGAGCATTCCTATTTCTAAACTTGAGAAACTAGTCCCAGACGTCTGTTGAGTGTTGTAAGAAGAAGGGGGGATGCCACACAGTGGTAAACAATGGCCTTGTCCCAACTTTTTTGGGATATGTTGACACCATGAAATTTTGAAACAACATATTTTTCCCTTAAAATTATACATTCTCTCAGTTTAAACTTTTGATCTGTGATTTGTGTTCTATTCTGAATAAAATATTATATTTTGGCACCTCTACATCATTGCATTCAGTTTTTATTCACAATTTGTTTAGTGTCCCAACATTTTTGGAATCCGGTTTGTATATACAGCAAATAAACTTCAATAACAGTGATATGATTTTTAAACACATTTTCAATATTTCAATTTACATCATTTAGAGCATCAGTCACAGACTGACAATGGTTACAGGGCACTGCTGTCAGTTCATTGCACTCGATTCCAAAGTTAGTTTAAAAATATTAATACTGACAAAGCCAAGAGGTTTAGGTTTGTCAGTGATATCATGTTTCTTGATTTTCCTGGCATTTTTTTCTGTGTATTTTTTATTGTTCATATCAATAATGGAATTATATCGTATTGACAGATACTAAAAAATATATTGTGATACCAATTTTAGTCATATTGCCCAGCCCTAGCGCTCACCTAAGTAATTTATTCGATATTGTGAGTGAAGAGGTGATTTGGTGGTTGCACTTCTGTTTGCTTAATTGAACTAGACCTGGTTATGTTTTTAGTCTGCTGTAGTTTGTAGCAGGTTATGCAAAAGAGTGTCCAAAAGTGTGAGGATGTTGTGGCCTGTGATTGTCCTTCACCCTGTCCAGGGTGTGTTTTGCCCTGCACCCAGTGATTTTGAGTAGGCTCTGGACCCACCGGGACACTGAACTGGATAAGCGGTTACAGGCAATGAATGAATTAATTAATGTTTTGCCACTTACCACACTTTTGCACAATAATATACCTCTTGTTCTGTCTCCTACCATGCCAGTAGTTGAAACCTTTTAAGGCATTAAAATACAGTTTGAGAACCACAGAACCAGAGCTAATGCTATCCTCTTTTAAGAAAATGCACATGGTATTGACCATCACATTATTACTTCAAATTTGTTATACATCGCAACATTTTGTAGTGTACTTTGTTAACAGTTCAGAACCTATTTTTGCTGATTTTAACCTCATGGTTTTATTAGAAATAATGTAAAAATTCCAAGAAGCACTTAATTACATGGTCTCCAATTATTACGAGCTTTAACCTCAGTATTGACAATAAAAAAGTATCTTGCTGATGCATTGTCCACAGGTTAATGCAGTGGTTCTCTGTTCTGGTCTTGATGGGCCAGTGGCTTGCAGGTTGTTATTTTCTCCTCACCTTAATACACCCAAAGGGTGTTACTTTGAATTTTGCTTATGTTTGTGTGTGTTGTGTGGTATTCCAGATTCCTTCCCACAGTGTCATCCCTGCCACTGTTCTACTCCATGTTTTCGTTCCCTCCAGCCACCCTGCAGCAGGACAGTGCTCATATCTATACAATGCCCATTTCCAAAGGTTGTGAAATATGTAAATTAAAACAGAATTCAATGATTAGAAAAAAATTATTCCCTATATTTAAGTGAACATACTATGATCGGACAATATTTAAAATGTTGAAACAGTGAAAAATATATGCCCATTTGGAATTTGATGCCAGCAACATCAACAATTCGCAAAAGTGGTAAAATTGTGTAATAATATAAAAAGAAATCTAATTTGGTTAAATGATAACAGATCAGTCAAATGATTGAGTTAAAAAAAATAGGGATATAATATGCGGTAGAGGTTGGTTCACCACACTGTGAAAGACAAATAGTTCAGCAATTCAAGAAAAACGTTTCTCAATTTATACAATGTATATATATACATTGTGAAGTTCTCATGGACTACTAACTATCATCACCAGTAGATTGACCAGAGGAGGATGGGTCACCCCTTGTGAGCCTTGGTTCCTCCCAAGGTTTCTTCCTCAGCTGGGGGAGTTTTTCCTTGCCACTGTCGCCCCTGGCTTGCTCACTTGAGGGTTTTACATTTGTCTTTACATTTCATGTCAAATCTTGTCTTACTGGAATTCTGTGAAGCTGCTTTGTGACAACATCAGTTGTGAAAAGCGCTATATAAATAAATTTGATTTGATTTGATTTGATTTGATATAACCTTGGGATTTCATTATCTATGGCACATAATAGCATTAAAAGATCGAGAGAATTGTTAGTTTACTACACCGTTTGAACTCAGCAGTTGTCATTCCCACTGTGTGAAAATTTCATGATAAATAGACCAATAGAAATGCTCTAAAATGACATTGAATTACATTTTTTTTTACATTCACTTCCATTAAAATTAAGAAGGTTTGTTCCTTCACCTGTAAAGTTACCATTTTGAGAGATACAATTTTTTAACGGAACATCAGTGATATGCAAAGGACAAGGCCTAAAACTAAAATTGGCTTGCTGTGGTTTACAGGCCCTCATGTGGTGTTGCGTTTAAATCAATGTGACAATAATAGAGTTATAATGATTGTACAATAGTCGATTTATGAGTGTGTGTTAGGTATGTGTAAAAGTGAGGTAGGTGGACAAAAAGTAGTCATAATTAAAATAAGCCCAGTCTCATCAGTATGTTTGGTGGGTGTGTAAATGTAACATTATGGCAAATGCAGAGGGCTACATGACAAATGTGCAGGAATCCACAAATCTTGAGGCTTGTTTTGGGTGTGTAGGTATTATCCCATGGTCAAAGCTGTTTCTTAATCTATGCGGTACACTATGTAGGTACCAGAGAACTATTTGGAACACAGCCTTGTAAAGCACTCCTGAGGGGCCACAGTCCCATAAATCCAGAAGATTTATCCAGAGACCATGACAGAATAATTCATGGCAATGAAATCCATCCCTCACCTGACTGTTTACCTGTGACAAAATGATATCCGACTATAGTACAGGAAGATCCTTAAAGTTAATTGGTGATGTACAAACTACAAGCAGTGAGTTGACCAGTGCTATGTCAAAAATATGAACAGGGCAAAAATGTGATATCAATTGAAAGCTATGGATACAAAAGATACCATTCATAAATAAATAAACACTCATCAGTGCAGAAACTCTGAGTGAGCTCTCCAGCCATTTAAACCTGTTCCATCCTGGAACCCCACTGAGCAGCTGACCTGACCCTCCACCTCTCAGCTCGCCTTGGCTGGGCAGCAAAATCTTCGCTTACCTCCCCAGCCCATCTCTAACTCCACATGACCACCATGCCGAGCTCCCTCAAAGCTCCCAAGCTGACAGCCTAAACGCCACTCCCTGTCTCTGGATACTGCCATTCAGCCACTTAGCAGCTACCTAGCGAGGCCCCTTAGCAATCATTTAACAACACCATAGCAACCACTTGGGATACCTTAGCAACTATGTAGAATCCATTTAACAACACCATAAAACCACCTGGGATACCATATCCTATCACTTGGGAACACCCTAGTAACCACTAAGAAGCACAATAGCAAAACCTAGCCACCGCATAGCAACATCATTGCAACTACTAAGCAGCACAATAGCAGCCACTTAGGAACACCATGGTAACCACCTTGCAACCATTTACCAACACCATAGCTATCACTTAGCAACCACTATTAACACTCTAGCCACCACAGCCTAACAACAAGTGACCATTAAGCTGCCAACAATTCTGTGTTTCCTTTAGGAAATACACTTTTTGGGTTTAATTTTATTTTTTTCCCTCTTAATAGTCATATCCTTATTGTTCCTTCTGACATATCAGTTACACTTCTTCTTCTTCTTTTTTAGTATTTTAGTTTACTAATTTAACTGTGAGGTGGCATGGTGGCACAGCAGGTAGTGTTGCAGTCACACAGATCCAGGGAACTGGAGCTTGTGGGTTTGAGTCCCACTCTAGGTGACTGTTTGTGAGGTGTTTGGTGTGTTCTCCCCGTGACCATGTGGGTTTCTTCCAGGTGCTCTGGTTTCCTCCCACAATCCAAAAAAAAAAAAAAAAACATGTTGGTAGGTGGATTGGGTACTTAAAAGTGTCCGTAGATATAAGTATGTGAGTGAATGTGTCGCCCTGTGAAGGACTGGCGCCACCTCCAGGGTGTGATCCCGCCTTGTGCACAGTGATTCTGTGTAGGCTCTGGACCCATCGCAACCCTGAACTTGATAAGTGGTTACAGACAATGAATGAATGAATTTAACTCTGGTAATAATAGGCAGCATGGTGGCACATCAGGTAGTGTCGCTGTCACATAGCTCCGAAGTCCTGGGGTTGTGGTCTTCAGCCCCACTCCGGGTGACTATCTGTGAGGAGTCTGGTGTGTTCTCCCCGTGTCCACGTGGGTTTCCTCTGCATGCTCCTGTTTCCTCCCACAGTCCAAAAACACACACTGGTAGGACTGGCTACTCAAAAGTGTCCGTAGGTGTGAGTGTGTCGCCCTGTGAGGGACTGGCACCTGCTCCAGAGTGTGTTCCTGCCTTTCACCCAGTGATTCCAGGTAGGATCTAGACCCACCACGTTCCTGAACTGGATAATTAAAGACATTCCCCAGGTGAAAATAAAGTTAGTTTGGTTGGCTGATTTATGGATTGACTCACACCTACGAACACTTTTGAGTAGTCAATCCACCGACTAACGTGTTTTTGGACCATGGGACGAAACAGGAGCACCTGGAGGAAACCCACACAAACACACCAAACTCCTCACAGAGAGTCACTGAGTCACTCTGTCCAGGTCCCTGTGTGAAAGCAATTCTACCTGCTGTGGCACTGTGCCACCCCTCAAATATTTATTTGTACTGACAAATTATAGTTGTAATAATAATAATACTTTTACAAAATCTTTTTCACTTTTTAAGAAATTAACAGTCAAGGAGGCCAAACAAGGCAGGTTACATCTGATATCTGATATATATATAACATCCCTGACTGACAAAATAGAAGATCAAAATAATATGTGGCTTTGTTTCAGGAGTGCCTCTCTGCTCTTTGAGACTGGTACCCACAGCCCTGCCAGGCTTACACTGCCTCCTTCTGGTAATATCAGTATTGGTTTGCATTCTATGAGTAGAAATAGGAAACTGAGCTTCGAAATTAAGTTCAAAATGGCAGATAAGAAATATCAATAAATAAACCTACATACTGGACATAAATGCAAATGTTATTATATATATATATATATATATATATATATATATATATATATATATATATATATATATATATATATATATATATATATATATATATATATATATATATATTGTATATGGTATATATTGGTATCCTAGGTGGTAGCAATATTTTGCTATATCTGATGCTATGTTAAGTGACTTCTTAAGGTGTCGCTGACAATTACTATTGTACTTCAGAAAGCAGGTGTTGCTAGGTAGTTCTTACAATATGCCAAGTACTTATGTTGTTGCTTGATGGTTACTAGGTGCTGAAGGGAGGTCCCTTGAGTGCTAGATAGTCCATATGGTATTCCAGATGGTTGTTAGGTAGTTCCTATGGTATTTTTGTGGCTCCTAATGTGTTATTAGGTAGTACCTATAGTATCCCATGTGGTTCTTATGGCATCCTTCGCGGTGGCCAGGGTTGCTAGTTGGCAAAATATGTGTAGGTGTGTGTTGATGGTAAGATATGAGTGTTGAGGTTAGGGTAGATAGTGGAAGGGGTTCAAACTAGTCCAACTTCATGGTAAAAGTTTTTAAATTCATTAATATATTTTTTCGTTGTGTTTTGTTGCAGTGCCAATTTGCAATTGGGTTTAATAAGTAAGAACTAGCACGGGGGCGGGACTTGTCTTAAAACGGGTGGTAAAAGAAATCAGTCTCTCTCTCTCTCTCGCTCTAATTGTAAGTTGTCAGGCAGTCGGGAGTGAAGCTCGATCAGATTCTCCTTGTCCTCACGCGTTCTCCTGAACTATTCTGTATGGTGGAATTGGATATAATATTCGGCTCTCCTTTTCTGGATGATATGGGAGATTGCGCTAAAAGTAAGTCAAGTAAATCTACCAGGATTTGTTTTCGGGAGGTTATTTAAATTATTCTTAGTCTCTGGTGGACATTAACTATATTATACATGTTGGTAATGCCTTGGAAGTCTACAGCACTCCGAAGTTACATTTAAATGCAGAATCAGAACCGTGTATTTGTGTTTATGATCGCAGTAATATTGCACGCCCCTCTTTAAGAATGTTTATAATTGACAGAATTATGGACGGGTTCTCTTAGTATATAGTAACATGATAAAGTAATATATTATGCTTGTAACAAACGGTACTAGAAGTTTTGCAGTTGTGGACCATACTTTATAATACGTGTTTGCAACAACGGCACATTTATATAATAACAACTCATGCAACAACAGTGTAACTACTGGTGATATCTTAACAGTTACAGATGGATTGCAGCTAGTAAATACACGTTTGACAACACGTCAGTTCAATCTCAGTTAAAATCAGTATGTGTCTGAAAAAAGCCGCTGTATTAATGTTAATCCCGCATTCTGAAAAGTGATGTAAAATAACAACACACCTACCAGCGTTACACATCTTAACACCGTTTGCATCATATATTTTTCCTCTGTGTGTGTGTGTGTGTGTGTGTTTTTGTGCGTGCACGCATAGAGAAAACTGGTTTGGCCATGTGTGTAGGCTGTGGGAGTCAGATCCAGGATCAGTACATCCTGCGTGTTTCTCCGGATCTTGAGTGGCACGCGGCGTGTCTGAAGTGCGCGGAGTGCAGTCAATACCTAGACGAGACTTGCACATGCTTCGTGCGCGAGGGCAAAACCTACTGCAAGAGAGATTATGTGAGGTAGGGCGGCGATAAAAATGTAATATGTTTATCGTTGCTGTCGTGCAACAGCTCTGTATTTTCCAAAATGTTAACTTTACAAGAGAAGGACAAGCCATTTACATTGTGTAAACCTTTCGTGTAACATTTAGTACAAAAACATTGAATCCCAATATAGCCAATTTGATCATGGTTCATTATTTATATTGTTAGTTATGTGTAAGAGGTAGTCTGTGTATTTTCAAATTATGATATATTGAAAACTAACAAAGAAGAGATACAAGATTTTGTTCCAACAGTGACTAAATTAAAATATTTGGGATTGCAGTTATACGGCATGTGTCTGTGCTCTGTTATTTTCAGTTAAACGGTATACTGTTACAGTGGTATGCAAAAGTGGCAATACATAATTTACAAAGAACACACTCCTGCAGAATAAAATGCTCTTGTGCGAAAATATAAACTATAGAGTTATTATTTGCTATTATGTTTGTGTAGCGTTAAATATATTATGTTTAATTTTTAAACCAAATAAATATACTCGAAAAAGTGATGTGTTAAATAACACCTGGATTTAACACATTTATTTTAATAATATTTACTCTCTCAATGAGGAAATAATATTTTGCTTTAATTAGAGGAAAAACGCTCAATGCCAGAGAATGCGTTCACTTAGCTATTTAAACAAAACCCACAAAACTTTTGTACGTGACATATATAATCAAGTTTATAAGAAGAATCATATTTTTTTTAATACTTAATACTTAATTTATATTCATGCGGTTGAATCTTCAAGATGGCTAATGTTAACAACACTCTGCGTTGACTCTCAGAAATATCTCAGTATTTGAAAATGTATTATTTTTTCTTTAGCTATGCAGAGTGCGTTTACGTATATACGAGTAAATGTACGTAAATCAACGTGTATACGGAGAAATGGATCTGACCTGCATTTGTCCATATTAACTCACTTTATCTGTCCATCTTTTACACACTTTCAGAATAGTGGCTACAAATAAAATGTACAAAAGATTAAAACATATATAAACATTACTAAAATTATGGGAGGAATATGTGATTTAAATATGAACGACTTTTAAGTTGCGTGAATGGTTTAATCTATTTTGGGCACAAGATAGTGCGCAAAAATAGCTAATTATTCTAATGTATTTTTCTTACATCCGCCACTACGTCTATCTATCTATCTATCTATCTATCTATCTATCTATCTATCTATCTATCTATCTATCTATCTATCTATCTGTCTGTCTGTCTGTCTAGACTTTTCGGAATAAAGTGCGCTAAGTGTGCGCGGGGTTTCTGCAGCAGTGATCTGGTGATGCGCGCCCGGGACCTTGTTTATCACGTGGAGTGTTTCCGCTGCTCGGTGTGCGGCCGCCAGCTGCTGCCAGGAGACGAGCTGCGCGTGCGCGGCGACGCTCTTCTCTGCAGAGAAGAGCACACGACCCAGAGCGCCGCACACATTCACAAACCTGGTACGCGTTAAAAGTATTATATCTTTTTCAAAGCAATTTACAGTTTCAATGAAAAATATTTATTCTCCAGAAAAGAAGGTCTCGCTCATGAATTTAGTAACGAATTTCTGATGTATCCATGAAATAAGCTGACAGTTTTAGCTGGTTTACAGCGTGAAGAAAAGTCATGGAATTAAATCACAGTGACTCTTACTAGCATTGTATTTAAAAACGACATGCATATGCGTATTAGTCTTTAATTAAGCAAGATTCAGACAAACAGCAACATGACTCAGACAAAATTAAGTCAGCAAGACCCAGTGAGTTAAGTTTCATTCAGAGAGATTTGTGAATTATGCATATTTTTGTATGTTTCTCAGTCGAGCCGGGGTGCACGCGTCAGCAGCGGTGTCACACGCTCCGAGCCGCGGAGAAGACCACGCGCGTGCGCACCGTACTGAATGAGAAGCAGCTGCACACGCTTCGTACTTGCTACAACGCGAACCCGCGTCCGGATGCGCTAATGAAAGAGCAGCTTGTGGAGATGACCGGCCTCAGCCCGCGCGTCATCAGGGTTTGGTTCCAGAACAAGCGCTGCAAAGACAAGAAGAGGTCAATCCTCATGAAGCAGCTCCAGCTCCATCACCGGGACACAAGCCGAACGGTACCGTATCCGTGCACGCGACACACAGATTCACACAGGAAAATCATGTCTTTTTTTAACTTATAATAAAACGTACAAAAATGTATTACAATAAAGCCTTATAATGTTTTGAAACGTTAAACATACATGTACAGGGCGATCTATATTTCTGTACTTTTACCTGGCTTTTTTTTTAATGTTAATTGGTGGCTAATTAGGTGGCTTCTTTCTTTTTCACCTTACTGACTGGAAACGGACAAAAACACTATTTCTACACACTGAAGTTGTAACTTAAAAATGTATGGGGAACTCTTATTTTTGCCCTGCGAAGGCCTGGCGCCCCCTCTAGGATGTATTCCCCTCATTTTTTTATAGTTAACTGAGCTTCGGTTAAAAAGACAACAGTAACAACGAAAGACACATGTTTTTGTTCTGTCATCTTGTTTTTAGACCTCGATAATTAGTAAGCTCAGCGTCACACTCTTTGCAAAGTCACATGCAAAAACCTAATGTACAGTTGTGTAGTCTGGAATAGTCTTAAAGCCATGGGTTTGCACGGGAATTTGTCAAATGACACTGAATGCGCAAATGTTACAAAAACGCGTGTGTGTGTGTCGGGGTGGGGGTGGGGGGTTATTGTATGATTTCAATCCATGTTCTCCTGTTCTCAGAGGGGGGAGGGCACTGAGGGGATGAGGGAGTGGTCCCCACTCAGACAAAATTTGGTAAATAATGTAAATTCCAATGTTAAATGTATCAGAACACTAGGCTGAGATTTTATTCAGGTTTATACAAGTACTGGATGATTCATGTCTTACTTTTTTTCACCCGATCTTTTCCTTTCTTTGAATCATAAAAATGGCCAATTTTGGTCAAATTAATGTATTGTTTAAATGACCAAATATGGATATTGTGAGACATAAATTTTCCAATGTTCCAAATGGAGTTATGATCCAACTATGGTTCATCAGGTTTTAAAACTAATATTCAGATTAAAAACAAATGAGCATCCATCTATTTATAATGAACTTGTCCTGCTTAATAGAGAACAAGATTTAAAAAAGATAATAATTTTTAATAATAATTTTAAATGCATTATCACTTAGAAAATGAACAGATGTACAACTTTAAAACAGTTGTATTAAAAATGCACATTCTAATACATCAGTATTTTAACACAACACATCAGTGATTTAACACAAAATGTTTGAACATATTTCTGCCCACTTATGAAAACAAACATTGTTATAATGGATAACATAGTTTTGTTGTTACTTATCATACTGATTTTCAGTGACAAAATTTGAGCAAATTGTTGTATGCATTATTATTTACCTTTTTTAATGTATTATTTGATCTGAAATGTTTTGTGTGGTTTGTGAATGTCCAGGCGCTGGATGTGGACAGTCCTCTCAGACATGAGTCCACTGTGATGGAGCTGCACACTTTCCCACACTGGAAAAACCTCAGTGAATTTACATTAAATAATGACCTGGAACAGCCCTTCCAGCTGGTGAGAAATCTACATCAGTATCAGCATAGTTAACTGAAGTACATGACCTGTTACTTTTGTACTTTTATTAATTAATGCCCATGAATTCTGTGATTCAAGATTTACTTGAATCCAGATTTACTGCTGTCATAAAGAAAAAAAAAACATACTTCTGTGCAAACATACAATCACACAAAATGAAACACACATAGTTGGGGCATAATTAATCAAGTTATATAGCACACTTGATGCCATAGGTTATTTTATTCATAATGAACCATATACCTATTAAAATGAAACTGATTTTGCGAAGTAGGAATTACACTGAAATTCTAAAATGCTGATTACTGTTTCATTAAGGTTTTATAACATTTTAACAATACATTCACTTTGGTTTCTGTTAAAGTTGATCGTATTTTGTATGTATTATTTAAACGTGGGTTATTAATCGTTTTAAGGAGATGTTAATCTGAAAGACATTTGAGAGATAGGAAAAAATTTGGAATTAACGGATCATTTTTTAAGAAAGGATTCTCTAGTTTCAGCTGTACTGTGTAAACGTGGTTAACACAAATAAATCCCCCCACTACAAACACATTAAAGGACATTAATTATGCTCACCAACTCCTAAATTCTTTCACATACACAAAAATAAGCAAGAACAATCAATATATTCAGCACAGTAGTTTAACTGTGATATCGCCAAGCTTGATCAGGTTTCTACAGAAAGGAGGAACTCTACAGATTAACCTTCTATCATACAACATCCCACAATTCCTTCAAAGATCAATTTTAGAATAATGCTGTTGTGCAATTTTTTGTCTTGAGACAAATTGAATCTCAAAGACGCTGTATAGTTTTGATGACCAAAATCCAATTGGAAAATGTTTGTCTTGTTTTTCTTCTGGAATCCAGCAGCTAATGTAAACTTTCTCACGTGCAGGTCTCTTTCTCGGAGTCCAGCTCTTTGGGAAATTCATCGGGCAGTGACATCACCTCTCTGTCGTCACAGCTGCCGGACACACCCAGCAGCACGGTGTCCAGTCCGGTGGAGACGTGAGAAGCAACAGCCACGGTTAACACTTCCCTGCACCCCCCACCCGCCTCCCTGCACCAAAACAGAAAAAGAGCGCTCAGCGCCAAACGCGGGACACGCCGCTGTACGCCAAGAAAACACGGGGAACACGCGACCACATTAAGCGGAGAGAGAGTCCAGTCAGAACTGAGAACCGATCGGACAAAGACAAACCAGTGTAAGAAATCACTGGGATATTTTCAAACTCATTTTTATATAGCGTATCGTGTGTGTGATTGTGTGTATGAGAGAGAGATAGAGCGAGAGAGAGAGAGAGAGAGAGAGAGAGAGAGATGCAAATATGGCAGTACACTCTAAAAATGCTGATGTTTTAACTTATTATGTCCAGGCTACCTTAAAATTGAGAAGCAAAATAACTTCTAATGAGCTGAAAATATTCTTGAAGTGAAAACAGTTTTTTACAGTGTACTGGTTAAGCAAAAGTAACTTATTGTTATTTATTGTCTTTATTAAAAAACAAAATAAAATCTGAGCTAAATGAACTCAATCTCATTCTTATATAGCCTCACACTAAATGTGGTCACAAGAGTAAAAATTAAACTACAAAAAGTGTTATAAGACAAATGCATAGAACTATCATTTGTTTAATTTTACTGCTAAACAATATACAGTGTATTTTGCATTTTTTCAATATTTTTTTCGTTCCTTTGCTTCTGTCTACTAGTGTATAGTGTATATTTACTTTAACAATCACTTACATTTTTTATACAACAAAAACGATTGCCTTGTATAAATCCAGAAAAAAATTAGGTGGGTTTAGTGTGATGGACTCGCGCCCTCGTCCAGGGCGTGTTCCTGCCAGACGCCTGACCCAGCAGTTGTAGATCATTTATGGATGAAGAAATTTAGACTGGCAATATTTTACAAAAATTCAAAGCATAAATATATTTAATTTCTGGCAATGTCTATCAGTTGATTTTTATAAAACAATATATTATAATCGAAATATCTGAAAACAACTGTGTTAAGAAGTAAACTTTTTTTTCTCTCGAAACTACACTCTATTGCTGATAAGGTTTGGTCGGAATATTGAATTTTAAATATTCTCTCTCAGAAGCACACGCCCTGTAATTGTCAATCTCACAGAGACCTTTTCATCAAGCCTCTTAAATATGAGACATTATTTTGCTTGACGATATAAACATCGAAAGATAGCATATTACTTTACAATTAAATTTACTTCAACAGTTTCAAACCAAAATAGCAGGTAGTTATAAGGTACTGGGTTTTGAGTTCTACTTTGCTGCAACCTCTTGCTCCTCTGGGCCTTTACACCAGATTCTGGTGAACATTCCTTCGGGGACTTAATAGCAGTTACGAGAGTTTTAGTGAGATCAATTAATAAAGTTAAATTATTGTCATAAACGCCACTCCTAAACTCGAGAACAAAAAAGCTTCTTGAAGATCTTAAAGGTTTCCTTTAGATGGCAGAACACAGGCAGAACCATTTATTTTTCGCCAAGGAACCGGTCTGTCTTTAGTTCCGATAAGAACCTTGTTTACAATGAAGTGTCTCCAAATTCTTAGTGTAGCCTTCTTTTTTAGGGAACATCCCAGTTCAACAATCCCTGACAACAATCACTGCACATTTAAGTATAATTTACTCATAAATTGTGTCTATAAACTAAACTGTTTTCCACTGAATCCCAGAATGCATGGTAAGAGTGACTTACACACCTGCGAATCACAGCTAAATCATATATCACAAGTTTTACAGCAACATGCTGGCATAATCGTTTTTCTTGGAAGGTCTTGTTTAATTCAGTAAGAAAAGGCCAATCCACATTCTGCATGGATGACATCACCGTGGGGTGGTAAATTAATCTAGACCTGTTACCCACTGAAAAACAAATGATGACTTATGAAGCGAAAAACATTGAGATTTTGAGCAGCTTAAATCCTATAACAAGCGGGAAGGGGAAAACATTCCATTTTCAACACTACCGAAAGTGGTCTCCTCAGTTCCCAAATGTTGACCATGTTTTTCAATAAGAAGGTGATGGAACACAGCAGTAAAAATGCCTCGGCCTCAATTTTTTTGGAACATGTTGCTGGCACCAAATAAAAATGGGCATATGTTTAAAAAACAAAACAAAACAAAACAAAAAAACCTTTTAATTGTTTGAATGGTAACTTTTTTTGGAAATGGGGGATGTAGTAGATACATTTACTAAGTAATATACTTGAGTAGAAATGAACGCATTATGATTTGAAAATACTAATGAAAGTACAAAAACATCAAAATTGTACTTAAGAACATGTACTTCATGTAACTAGTTACAAAATTACGACTATGCTTTCTGGATAATCCAGCAATGTTTTCATCAAAGCTCTGAAGCTCAGCTTAAGTGGATGAGAAAAACTGGGTCATAACATAGATTTATAAACATCTTATCTGTTCTGGCATATTCTCTCTCTCTTTCTCTCCCTTTCTCTTTCTCTGACACACACACACACACACACACACACAAACACACCACAGTGCAAGGCTGCTGAGAAACCATAAAAGTCTGTGCTATAGAAGAAGAGCTCATGCTCAAATAGAAAGCAGAGGGTCAAGGTGAAATGTCCTGACCACAGCTCCATAAATAAGCAGGATTTACTAGATCCTAAAACCACTTTTAGCAATACAGACACTAATGCATTCTGTGTTTGATAATGCACTCTGGGTCTTAAGAGCAGAATAAACAGAGCCATAACTCAGGTTTTTATAATTCCACTATGAGAGAAGCAGAGAAAAAGGTTCTACAGTGATGTTCAAAGGGTTCGTCTTCAAATTAACGACCACCATCAAGGCAAACAAACACACGTCAGCCTTACACACAGCAGCTTAGCTTTTCTCATGGCATGATCCTTCCTTTCACATTAATGTGCCAAGTAACAATGACTTTTCACTCCATCATAAAGTCATTTTTTCATTTTCTCTGCTGTGTTAAGCAGTTGTTAATAATTAAGAAAGTGATTATTATTTCTGGGCGGCACGGTGGTGCAGCAGGTAGCATTGCTATCACACAGCTCCAGGGTCCTGTGCTTGTGGGTTAAAGTCCCACTCCAGGTGAAAGCTTGTGAGGAGCTTAGTGTGTTCTCTCCGTGTCCATGTGGGTTACCTCCGAGTGTTCTGGTTCCCTCCCACAGTCTAAAAACACACTTTGGTGGGTGGATTGGTGACTCAAAAGAGATCATAGGTGTGAGTGTGCGAGAGAATATGTATGTGTCGCCCTGTGAAGGATTGGCACTCCCTCCAGGGTGTCTTCTCACCTTGCACCCACCGCCACCCTGAACTGGATAAGAGTTACAAACAATGAATGAATGAATTATTATTTCTACATTCCAATGAAATTGAACTCAAAAGATGAAAAATAAAATTACATTGTAGTCCCTGCATGAATAATGGGGGCAGGTCTCTCACACAGAGGTGGCTATAATTAAAGCAGGTTTTGTACAGAATCTCAAACACATTGTGGTGGTTGCATAACACAAAAAATTATCAAAGAAAATATCTGCAAATCTTATGTCCCATAAATCATAGCTGCGCCCCAAAAATCCACCTCCAAATTAGACAATTTCCAGGAGAATGTAACAGATGTTTTCACTTCTAATGGTAAACAGAATTAATTCCAATTGGTGTATTATTAATGGATCTACTGGTCCTTTTTTCACAAAAGTTTAATACGATGCAAAGGACATTTCAAATTATGGTGTTCAAATGATATGCACATAAATTAAATGTCATTTTAATGCTCCAGGCTATGATGTTCACTACAGAATTATGTCTGTTTTTATTGCAGTGCTGCCTGAGAGCCTGAAGAAGACTTCTGAAAGACTAAGCCTCTTGGCCGCCCTTTTTATACCCAGTCATCTCAAAGGCAGTGTTCACAACTGTAATCAAAAAACACTTTTTATAAAACTCTGAAGATGTTTCCTCACCATTTCTCACTCTCAGGTCTTTTTGCATGCATGAAATCTGTCTAATGTGTTTATGAAGACCCTGTGTCTGTAACTGCGGGGGGGGGGGGGGGGTGGGGGGGGGGTGGGTGGGACCTCCAAACCTTGAAAAGCATGAACCAAGATGAGGATTTTGCTCTATCCCTAAGCCATAGTTAGGTAATATTGACTTATTTTTACTGTAGATGGTACTGACTCTAAATTTGGGAGAGTGCTAATCACATGAACGTAAACACAGACCAAAAGTGCTATAAAACTATACAACCTGAGCAAAAAAAGAGTTTCTGTGGTAATTCAAACAGTGAATAAAAACTGACGGATAATTCCAACCACGTACAAACAACAGCAATCTTTCCCTCAAACATACAATTTCACCTTAAAAGACACAGAACTTCTGAACGTAAACAATCCAGAGAGAACAGCATTTCTCCACAATCATAGATGTTGCCTATAATAACCTGATAATAGCTAAATAGTTGTGAGATGTTCCGCTACATGTTATTTTTCTAGCATTACACAAATCTTTTTTCAACACCAACAACACCATTTTGTAACCTGTTTCTTACATTTGATAAATTGTCTTTTTGTATTTAATAAATATGGTGTTTATATGTGGTTATTTGGACATTGTAGCATTGTGTTTTATTACATTTTGCACAATTGCAAAACTTTTTTAGAAATGAGGGGGGGGGTGAAGTTCATATGAGTTTGTGTCTGGATGGGTCTGTGGATGAATATTTTATTTAACATAATTTTGATAAACATGAAAAGTTTACTTTGTAAAGTTTATATTATAATAATGTTTTATCATGATTGTACAACACTGCAATAAAATTTGACATCCGCACTTAATCCATCCTTTGCAGTGAACACATGCACAGTGTCACAGTGGGCCACCTCACCATCCTTGTTTCAGTCTTGTTATGGTCTGGGCTTATTTTTGTCTTGGCTCTTTTGTTTGTTTTCTCCTTTTCCTTTGTCCCTATCTCCCAGTTGGTTCTTGCTTATTTCCTTCACAAGCCTTTTTCCTCCTAGCCACACCCCTTTCCATCTGACTGTTCTTGCCACACCCCTTCCTCATGTGACAGTTCCAGGTGGTCCTTGTTTGCTCATATTTAAAAGCTCCTCGCCTTGTCTCTGTCTTTGTTGGGTTGTTTTAGTGCTGGTATGGCAGCTGTGGCCTTAAGCTTAGAGAAGTGAGCTTGAAGCTGGTGGGTCATTGGTTCAATTCCCTGGACCGGCAAGCTCCGGCTGTGTGTGTGTGTGCGTTCAATGCCTCTAGTGTGTGTGAAGATTTGCTCAGTAGTGTGTGTGTGTGTGTGTTACCACAGAGGGGCCAAATGCAGAGAAGCAATTTCCCCAAGGGGATCAATAAAGGTTCTTCTTCTTCTTCTTCTAGGTCCTAATTAGGATTTCTCTTTGTTCTGTTGTATTATGGTTTCCTACATTGCTCTGTCATTCTCCTGTGTCTCAGTCTAGTCTCATAATTTGTCATCTCTTTCCTTTTTTTCTTGGGTTAGTCCCATGTTTTATGTCAGTTCTTGATTAATGTTTTCTTGTTTTAGGTTTAGGCCAGTGCCTTTAGGTTCTGTCTGTTATATTGTGGTACAGTGTCTGCCATTTTCTGGTTAGGATTTATCTCACTTTTTTGTGTCTAGTTTTCTTAATTCTATTTCAGTTCATTAATGTGTTTTGTGAATATTTATCTGCCTCCTTTGTTTTACACACACACACACACACTAGTGAGGGCAGTGAACACACACACCAAGAGTGCCAAGGGAGCAGTTGAGGGTTAGATGCCTTAATAAAGGGCAGTCTTTATAAATAAATTCTCCTTCTCTAACATTAATAAAAAAATAAAGTCTCCTTCTCTAACATTTTGACCAAGGCTGCCCTCTATATTGCCCTTATATGTTGTGTATACATGAATATTCAGTAAAATAGTTTCAAGTATTATATAACAATTCTGTGCTGGGCATGAAATAAAGGAAATGAACTGACACATAGGGTATTAACAATTTATTTAAAAAGAAAATACAGCAAATCTATGCCTCCTATTGTCATATTCTGCTTTTGTTGTGTTCTGCTCCTCTCCATATTTCTTCATCCACAAGCTTTTGTTTCATTTTGATATATCTGCTTCCTTGTACTGCCCTAGTCTTTTGTTCCACCTGAGAGCCCTGGTAGCAAATGCACTCAAGTGCTCTTCATTACTCCCCTCATATTTAAAAGCTGAGGCAGCACACCCCAGGGGACAGTTTGGGGGAGGGGGAGCCTGTCATGCTCCAACCTCTGTGTCACGAGTCAGCCTGCCTTCCGGGTAGGCCCTGAACCTATCATGACCCTGAAGTGGATAAGCGGTTACAGACAATCAATGAATGAATGAATTACAAATTGAAGTTTACCTGTTGCTCTGCATACATTGTTTGCCCCCTTTCACACTATTCTGTAATGGTCAGGGACAGCACATGACCCCACAGAACAGGTATGATTGGGTGGTGGATCATTCTCCGCATTGCAGTGACACGTGGTGGTGGTCTGTTAATGTGTGTTGTGCTGTTAGGAGTGGATTAGACAAATTAGTGTGTCTGCCAAATGCATTACGCAGGGAGGACCAAATGTGACACGAAAAGTGTCCAGATTGTCTGCTCAAATTGCATGTCAGCCCACCGGGAAAATGCCTGGCATGCAAGATGGTCAGTCCATGCCTGATATACAGTATTATAGAGCAAAATCACACAATGCTATTGGTTACTACCATACACCATTTTGGCCTATACCTGACTAACATTAAAGGCATAGACCAGCCAATAATCAAAATCTGTCAGCAGTTTTCTTGCCCTGAAAATGTAATTCATATTATACATAATCTCTTCCATGGGAACCATGTGTTAATTAATTCTGAATAAATGGTAATAATGTCACTGAAAGTCACTGTAGCTTAGACTTTCGTCCTGTCTCATTCTTTCATACTGGGACCAATACAGAATCTACTGTGAACTGTTAAGGAGAGAGTGGTGGAAGCTTGACTATTGTTAGTCTCCAAAATAAATTCTCTTTTAGTTAATCATGTTAAGTGAAACAAATTTTTAAGGATTTTAACCAATGTGCCTCAGCCAGCTACTTCAAGTTTTTACACCAATGTATTGATTCACTGTAGTAATACTGTATACTGTAGAACTACTCACAGCAGCAAATAATACCTTGCTACTACAGCCACCAGATTATGAATATTTCAAGTTCTTCTTCATATTTTCCCTTACACCTTAAAATGGTACATACATTACATTAAGCTTGTAGTAGATGTTAAGTTTTATACATTTCTGCTTATGTTGTGCAGAAAAAACAAACAGTCCACACAAAAAATAAACCTGGCTTCTTACTTGAATATTCTGTCCCACATTAAAAACAGTTCAGTGTGCCTATAATAACACATCTTCAGCCTGAAACCTGTGTGTCAACACTGCAAGGTGGAATGGTAAAATTGAACAATCCAACATCTTCATGTGAGTGATTTACTAAAGGCAATAAAGTGTTTTTAAAAATCTAGATAGTTATTTACATGTAAGTTTTCCTACCTTAATGAGGACGCAACCCACACGACTAATAATATGCATGAGGCAGGCAGAGATGATGTAAAACTCATAAAGGAATTGTATGGTCCAGTCTAGGGGTGTTTGAAATTGTATTTCAAAGTCCTTCCAGGCATGGAAGTAAATTTATAGTAATATTTAACGGCAGGCCATTCTGTCACTTCTCAAACAGCTTCGCAGAGTGAATACTGTGGCTCCTAATGCTCCAGCACCAGTTTCCAGTATGGCTGCTCCAGTCATGGCTCCCACCTATCAGCACATTACATACTTGTTTGCTAAAAAATATTGGTTAATTATATGCCTAATGATACTTTTGTGGTATAATAGTGTGAAAATGTATGTAAGATGCTTTATTATAGTGCCTTTTGAGTACAGATGCAGAGGCAGAATCAACAATATTTTCGAGACAGAAGAAGGATTTTAGAAAACACTTCTAAGATTGGTGTTCTTAAAGTTGTCTTTCTTAGGGTGTGTTCAGACTGGACTAAATTGTTACATTAGTGTTTGGTTCGAGTTCACACTGACACTTACAATCAAACCAAGGTAAGTAGAAAAAAAAGGTGATGTGACGCACGCGTGACTTTTATTTTGTGAACCAGTTGTCCTCAGCTGGGCTTGTGTGTGGGTTGTGTGTGTTTGTCTGAAGGTCGTTTCACCAACTGGAAACACGGTTGGTGATAAAATGAAAGACGTTGGTTTGTATTGTGTTTAGAATTCATTTAGAAACGGACTAGTCTGATTTTTTTTTCTGTTTTCATTAAAGTGACTGCATGTGTATGTTCCTTTGAATGTTATTGTCTTTTTCCATGCTCAGGCACAGGAATTCTATGAAATTCTGACCTGATGCCAATATCTACTATATTTCAAATAAATATTGATCAGTGCTGATACATGGTACATGTTTAATGTCTATACATTTAAAAAAATTAGAAATTGGTGGTAAAAATGTCAGCTTTTAAACATGCAACACAGTAATAGGGAAGACATTTGTTGATTTTTATCCTGTTTCACGTTAATAATTAATGTTTATACACTGAAGGCCTGCATTTGATGAGCAACACTCCATCTAGTTTGGTCTCACAATTTCTCTCTATCTCCTCTCTCTCTCTCTCTCTCTCTCACACACACACACACACACACACACACACTGAATGAAAGGGATGTGTAAGACACTGGTCTTAAGGTCATGGGGGCTTTATTTTGCTGACAGTGTTTATCCTGCTCTGGGAGAGAAGAGAGAGACCGACCATGTTCCTGTCCAAACATTTATCCTGCTCCAAGCATGCAAAATGTTCCAGAGGCCAAGACTGAAACATTGACCAATACAGCACTCCACAACAAAAGGTGTCAAGATGGGAGATTTACAAAAAAAAAAAAAAAAAGGCCTGCACAGAAAAAAGCCTTGGCAAGTGAAGTACTTACTGTATTTATATATCTAATATTTATAATTTTCAAATAGTTTCAAGCATATCATAAATTCATTTAGTTCCTCTAAATTAATAATCATTTCACTGTATCAGCAAATATTTTTGATTGTTTTAAGCACATTCCTTCAAATAATCAGGATTATCTGCAAATAACCAGTAAGGATTTTACTTGATAAATATGGTGAATTAAATAATGTCCAGAAAAATGTACTTAATATGAATAACATTTTACAATTCACAATGTGATATAGCAGGGATCAGGAGTAAGCAGCCCAACTGAGTCTGGACCCAGACGCAGTTCTATCCAGACCAGCACCTGTAACTGATAAACTATTAAGAACTGTTTCATTTTGAACAGAGTGTTTTTTTTAAGTGGTGTGACTCTTCTAGTCATTACAGGTCAGGTTTAGCGTTCCAGGAAACCTACAGACTAATCACATGCATATCACACGTGAGCCTACTCAGCCAATCAGATCTGTGCATTATGATGAGTGCTATGACTCAATGAGTGACATACACTGGGCAGGGTTCTAGACAGAGACATGATAAAAGCTATTTTGAAAAACTTTCAGAACGACAGTGTCATGAAGCTTTAAAAATAAAGTAATAGGAGCAATAAGAGCTAATCAGATTGCTGGTTATGTAAAGCAGTGAAGTCAACTGCAACTACAAAACTCATTATTTAGCGATGTAAAAAGAATGTTAATAATTCTGTCACGATGAATTATAAGGGGACATAGATTTTGCACTCTTTGCCACACATTCATCTTGCATTCAAGTTTCAGGGTCTCTTGGTGTTTTATATACATTATTTATATTAAATGACTAACATTTTCATCTTCATCTATTTTATTTCTATTCATTTACACAATAAGAATGTGTATGTAAAAGTTACAAAAACATCCACCAAAAGGACTGGCCATGCAAGAAAACTGGTTCATGGCTCACCACTTTCTTGAATGTAAATCTTGGTGAAAGACTTGCCAGGCAGTTCAAACAACACTTCTCATTATAAGTCTGAAAAGAATTCAGGTCTTATATAATACTGTAAAATAAATTCAGGAAATCTAGAAAAATCTGTCTGTGTAGGACAAGGCCAGACAATACTGTTCAATGCATATGGCCTTTGAGCCCTCAGACTGCACTGCATGAGAAACAGTCATGCTATTGTTATAAATATATCCCAGGAACACTTCAGAAAACTTTTTAAAACAATTTTATGCAGAAATATTGATGAGTTCTGGGCCCTAACAGAGCTAAGATTGTCCAAAAGATGGCGGAAATGTGAGCTGTGTTTAAATGAGTCACCATTTCCGTTGTTTTTTTTTTTTTTTTTTTTCTTTTTTTAAAAATGAACTTTGAGTTTGTGTGTGCCAAATACAAATGGGCTATCCAGGCTGTTATCAAGATTGCTCTTGGTATGGGGTTACATTACTGCTTACTGCATGAGTGACTTGCACATATGTGAAGGTACCATTGATGTGGAGGTCTATATTGGGATTTTAGAGATATATAAGCTGCCATCAAGGTGACATCTTTTCCAGGAAAGTCCATGGTATTTTCAGCCTCATTCTGCACATGCTACAGCAGCATGACTTCAGGCAGTGTCCATATGTTTGACAGGTGTGCATGCAGTCCAGATCTGTCTCACAGGGCATATCATGAAGAGAACAATCAGGTAAATGAGCTGAGAGTGTGTTCAGCAGATTAAGCCTGCTCTTCTATCAAGAACAAATGGATAAAAATTCCACTTGCAAAACTGCAACTTTGTACAGTCGCCAAATGAAAATGTGTAATTATAAAGAAAGATGATATAAGACAGTGGCAAATTTCCTTCTGTCCCAACTTTATTTTTTATTATGTCGCAAGCAGAAAATATTAAATTTCTATATATTTACAAAATACTGTTCACTTTTGCAATATACATTAATTAACAGTCCTTAAAGCAGTATTAAATAATACGACAGTAATAAGCATTACTAAATTATTGAGTACAGTCACATTTTAATCCATATTTATTGATAGAAACAAGAATTAGCAATATTTTAGGATTTTATAAAATGCTAGTTAATGTTAGGTCTTGTTTATTATCATTATTTACTAATTAAATATGACATTACCCTATCATTTATTAAGGTTTATTACTGCCTTAAGTATTGTGAATTAATGTACACTTACTGTACAATTTTGTCCAAAATACAATAAATAATTCTATTTGGTCTGTGAAACAGTAGAAATATTTTCTTTGTACTTTTGTCAATAACATAAAGTTTAGTGACAATTACCAAATCATAGATTCTCGTTATAATCACATTTACAGATCTTCATAAGGAATTGTCAATTTCTCTATGGAGAAGACTGGAAGATAATAAAGTGAATTAAATTATTTTTGTGGTATCAGAGCAACAGATAAAACCGAGAGCTCAAAGATGCCTAGCAGAGGGAATGTGCAAGTTCTGTAAATTCTGCTTGAAAAATTTCAGCTGCAGTCATAGATTTGCTGTCTCCCTTGCACACTACCAAAAGACCCTTCTGTTCATTGGCCAAAGCTCCCTTCAGATCTAGGTAAAGATAATTTGTTTATTAAGTTATTAAACATGGACATTAAACCCTTAAATCTGCCAAAGCTATCGGAAGCAGACACTTGGTAAACACCGGTGCAGGTGTGTCTGATCACAGCTTAAAGAGGTCAGTCAAGAACATTTACATTTATCATAGTTCACATCAGACTCTCAATCATGTTATTTATAATTTTCCAAGTGTGAGTGAGACATATTAACAAACAAGTACACACACTGGTTGCAATTTTCTTTAAAGTAAAATTACTATTAATTACTTTTTAAGAAGCAATAAGTAAGTTTCCCCAGTAATATTTCACCTTATGAAACAACCATTATAGCCACATGTATTGGCCAGAATGTATCAGATTCTGTACTAAACATATTTTAACCATGGCCACACATGTGAGGGGGACCTGCTCAGTTGAAAATTAAATGGCTTGTTAATTGGCTACAAAGCTATTTGATTAATGAATAAATTCTGTAATAGTTACTGTAATTAAAATAGATAAAAACAATCCAGAAGAAACTAAATCAGATGAAGGATTTGTGACATACACCAATCAGGCATAACATTATAACCACCTCATTTCTGCACTCACTGTCCATGATCATATAGGAGCCCTTTGTTATTCTACAATTACAGACTGTTGTCCATCTGTTGCACAGATTTGTTTGCCCTGTTTCACTTTGTTCTTCATTGGTCAGGATCACCCCAAAGCTGGTATTGGATTTGGGTGGTGAATAATCATCAGTTGTTTAGTGACAGGGTGGCACGGTGGTGCAGCAGGTAGTTTCGCAGTCACACAGCTCCAGGGACCTGGAGGTTGTGGGTTCGATTCCCGCTCCGGGTGACTGTCTGTGAGGAGTTGGTGTGTTGTCCGCGTGGGTGTCCTCCGGGTGCTCCGGTTTCCTCCCACAGTCCAAAAACACACGTTGGTAGGTGAGATTGGCGACTCAAAAGTGTCCGTAGGTGTGAGTGAATGTGTGTGTCTGTGTTGCCCTGTGAAGGACTATCGCCCCCTCCAGGGTGTATTCCTGCCTTGCGTCCAATGATTCCAGGTAGGCTCTGGACCCACCGCAACCCTGAACTGGATAAGCAGTTACAGATAATGAATGAATGTTTAGTGACATTGATATGGCAGTGGTTTATTATTTCATGTCGTGCTGGTAAAAGTGGATCAGGCACAGCAGTGCTGCTGGACTTTTTAAACCCCGAGTTTACTCAGTCCACTAACAAAAAACATCCAGCCAACAATGTCCCGTGGGTAGCGTCCCGTGTCTCAGAATTTACATCTCCAAACCTTAGGTGGGCTAGGCTGAAAGTTAAAGCAAACAAGTCTAGACGTTTATCCACTAGACACTTTGTTCTGGAAAATTTTGTAATGGAAGGAGTGCTGATCCTGACTGTACTGGAAAGACAAGTGAAGAGATGGTACAGTGTATCACTAAATGATACAGAACACATTGTGAGCCTAAAGGCAGAACACACTAGATAGCTACTTACAGTTTATGATTTTTCCAATCACGGAAGTGAGATGATGGAAAGAGTCATGAGCTGTTTCTCAATATGCGTTCTTGTGTGTTCTTACGTTCTTGTGTTCTTGGGAAACGTCATCAGTTGTAGCGCAAGTACTGTTCCATTTATAAGTCCATATCTAGCCGAGTACAGTCCAAACACCTGGATGTGTTTTTGCTCCATCCATAATATTGGGGATGCATTGGGATGTGACTTCTGTAGACTGGATATCTGAGAGAGTCAGATATCCCAGAATGCATTTCACACCAACCTTAGTGCGATTAATTTTTTCACACTACGGAGACGGTGACTCATCAGGTTCGCTGGCGTTCCAATTACATAATGACCACAGCATCCTCAGTAGTTTGTACTCACAAGTTGAACTCGTCAAGTTTGTACTACCAAGTATGGCAGTTCAAACTTGAAGTAGTTTGTATTGAGAAACAGCCATGAACAAGAATATAAGGAAGTAGCTAGGGGTGCCACAGTGTATGAGCAGTGTTGCATGGTATGGGAGAGGGGTACTGGAGGCACGATGCACAACAACAGCATCGCAGGCAAAGCAAGGCCAGTGGCTTTGCTGGGAGAATCTCGAGAAGTGTAAAATCACTTGGCAAGAGTTGTGGGCGATGTCAACAAGAGTTGAGTCATACTAAGTTTTAGCTGGGAGCAACTTATGATGTACTTCCAACTCTAAAAAACCTCGGACAGTGGGTAGACGAAGACCATGGTTGTTCGTTCAGGGGTTGACACATTGAAACATACTCTATCAGCTTGTAATATTAGTTTGTCGCAGTTAGTTTGTATACATGGAGATATAATCAGGTGCTTAGGGTTTTAGCCCACGCCTAGAGGTTCATGCATTGCCGAGTGGTGGAGTGAAAAAGTGATGAGGTTTGTACGTAAGGGGGAAAATAATCAGGAGCATGTCCAGCCTTTAAATATTGGCAAATGGGGTGAAGCACAAGACTGGAAATTGCTGGCATATGTAGGTAAAACTACAGGCCTCAGAATGCACTGAAGCCAGACATGGTGTTGTAGTCTGAAAATAAAAGGATAGTTTATTTCATAGAGCTTACAATTCCAATTGTGGATGCAGTACATGAAGCTTTCAAAAGGAAGACACTGCAGTATGCTGATGTATCAGCTGAAGTGAGAGAACACAGGTGGCAGGTGCATGTAAGACTGGTGGAAATAAGTATTAGGGGACTTGTAGCCAAGTCTACTACATCCCTGCTTATTCAGTCTGGCATCACTGGCCAGAAACTAAGGACAGGTGTGTAGGAGTTTTTTTAGAAGGAACTGAAAGGTCTAGTCAGTGATTGTGGATAAAGAGAGCACAGAGTGATGCCGGTGTCGAGCCGGTGATTTATTACATAATGTTCACATGGAACTGGTGGCACTGAGCATGCATTAGGGGGCTAGGTACAGCTCTAGTCACTAGGGAATGTGGATTTACAGTTGTTGATGATTAAGGGTATGATAGGGCTGTAAAACTAGCTTGGGGGGAGTGGATCTGGGACACCAGACATTACTATTGAGCATTCAATATAGGGTAAAGAGGGCAAACAAAGTATGCAGAGCAAAAGTTGGACTACAGTTAGTGATTATAGAACTACAGTGATCCTGCATCGTTAATGTTATGGTGACCATATGTCTTGTATTTCCCAAATATATGTTTTTTTTTGGAATGTGAAAAATTTCTAAATTGTGTAAAATGTTCGCACACACCTTACATGTCTTACAACAAGCCCCCAGACACAACATCCAGACCCAGGATGTTATGCTCACCCCATTGCAGAGCTGAGAGTATAGCAACGAGGAGGTGGTCGTGTTATTGCCGTTCTGTGTATGTACAGCATAAAATTAACAATTATGTACTGCTTATTACTGCAGGATATTTACAACTATGCAAGATTCACTGGAACAAAGTAGTGTTCAGTAACAAGACTGGATTTAGCTCCTAATTCCCACTTCCTTTACTAAATGCTGTAGGTGTATTTTATGTAGCGGAGTGCAGTGCCTGGGGGCAGAGATGTGAGCAATGATACTGTGAGTGTGCTGTATGCAGGAGCTCACCGGTCACACTTCATGCTATGCTGCACTCACTGAGACTGGTCTTAGATATTGAATAACTGCCAGGTCTCCTCTGGTTCTGAGTATCCGAGGACAGAGCACCCTTTATCTAAAGTCGGACTGAAGCTAATCTCAGCTTTATGGAGAAAATTCAGAAAAACAAAAGGCTACATTAGAATACAGTACAGTATTTGGACAGTCCATTTTGAACAATAACAAAAAAAAATATTCTAATTATTGTAGTATCCTCACATAAGACACTGACACAGACAGAATGTTTCCCAGTTTTCAGGTTATTGAACAGCGTAACTATGTTTACAGCTCTTACACAACACACTTATAGCTCTGTGTGGACCCTAATTATCATTATTATCACACTATCATACTCAAACCTAAATTATACATTTAAAACCTACCTTTTCATGCAATATTTTGGTTAACCATCCATTACATTCTACTGTTTCATTATTGGTGTTGTAGCTGCTACATATTACCACTGTTCTCTTTTAACCCTGTTTTATAGTACTATTATAATAACATTAAATGTTCTTTCAATTGAAGCCAATTTTAACTATTTTTTGGCAACCATCCACCAGGCTCTCCTTAACCATACACTCTTGAATCTCATTTCCTTTTAACCTCATTTCCTCCCATGTCACTAGGCTGATGCCCTATTCGTTTGGTTCTGTCCTGGTGATGCCAGACTTTCCAATTGCATAGGGCCATGACATTCACTAGACTATCAATCAAAGGTCATAGAGCTGTTTGACAAGCTTCAGGTTCTTGTTGCCATAACTGTGTTCACCATAGTATAATTTGGTATATCTGAAAATAAAAAGAAAAACATATGACTTTACAGGAGAAGGACAAAAAGCATACTTAATCTTGTATGGGTGATAATAGAAGATGATTATTCCCCAAGTCATTATGTAGTACTTTTATTGGTCTAATCAAAATTGCAAAATGTATAAATACAAAATACAAGGTTTGTCACTTGTGATCTTAAACTTTTGCTAAACTATAGAATGTTTATTTTAGTTGTGAAAGGCTGGATTTATAGCTGGACTTAGAACAGCAGTTACTGTTTAGAAGGTGTGGTAGAGGAAGATATAATTTAGGGAGAAAGAGGTATCTGTAATTTTTCAAAGTTTAAAATTATGCATAAAAAAATTAAAACTTGCTTTCATAAAGCTTGATTTCATAGTTTCGTATTACTGAGCCAACCAGTGTAAGTGGAGATTCAAGTGCCTTGAACGCCTCCTGACCATTGTCACTTTTCAGATTAACAATACAACTGAAACATAGATTGTTCAGAGCAACAAAAGAAAACCTCTGAAACATTAACTGAGGAATCCATGGGAATTGTGGTCACAATAGAGAAGCTGATACCTGACAGCTCCTTTTCATTAAAAGCCAACTGTGCTGGTGCATCATGGGAACATGGCTAATTTGTCTTTCAGTCACAGGTCAAGGGAGCACTTTCTCTCTCTGCCCACTTTGTAACAAATCACAGCTAATTGGGCTATTAGCCCCTTGCTTATTCTCCCATATCACTATAACAATGGGCCAAAAGGGCAGAGGGAGGGAACTTTGTAAGGCTCAGGTGTTCCTGGCTTCAGGATTCTTGTATACTACTAGTGCATTATTTTTTTTTTTTGCAACTGCACAACTGTACAATTGCACAACTGCGATCTGAAGCATCTTATCTACACCATAAAAGAGATAAAGCAGAAATACAGTACCAGTCAAAAGTTTGGACACATCTTCTCATTAGTCATTGGTGAAATACTATTCACTGTATAGAACTGTGTACCAGCCCTACCTCTGTGCAACACGAGTTATGGTCTCCAACACATTAAGACACAGAAATATATTATTAATATATTATATCTGGTTAGTGAATGGGCAGGTGCTATATACAACACAAAAATAGAATTTTGCTGCACTGTATAGTAAGCATACTTTTAACATTTTAATGTTATATATAACATTATATATGTATATATGCCTATCTATATATATATATAATTGCCTAAGAGCTACTCATAAATAGCTATTATAAATAATAATAAATAAATACAGTACCAGTCAAAAGTTTGAATGCATCATCTCATTAGTAATTGGTGGAATAGGGTTATTCACTCTGTAGAACTGTATGCAAGCCCCTACATCTGCACAACCCAAGTTATGGTCTAAAACACATTAAGAAGGTGAGCAGTTCTACAAATTAACTCTTGACGGAGGCACAACTGTTCACTGAAAACCATTCCATGTGACGACCTCATGAAGCTGATTGAGAGAAGGCCAAGAGTGTGCAAAGCTGTCATCAAAGTGAAAGGTGGCAGCTTTGAAGAATCTAAAGTATAAAACATATTCTGGTTTGATTAACATAAAAATAGTAATTGCATAATATGTCCACTTTAAAGTCTTCCATATTAATTTACAATGTAGGAAAGAAAAAAAAAACAATGAATGAGATGTGTCCAAATTTTGACCGGTACTGGTACATTCACAATATGTGGAAAATAACCCAATCCAAAGGAAACCCTCACTGAGTGAGCATGTTTTTGAGAATACAGTTGTATCATTACAAAAAGCATATTTTGAGATTATCGCCATACTATTTTTAGAATTAAAGTTGAAGACTTTAAAGGTGAAGTAGAAGAAAGTTAATATTTCAAGAATATAGTCATAATGTCCAAGAATAGAGTTGTAATATTCGAAAGTCATAACATTTTGAGAATTATCCTGATTTTTTTTTCAGGATTACAGCCATATTTTTTTGAGAATAAAGTCATTATTGTGAGTAATATTTAAAATCACAGTGACACAACCATAACCCGGCCTGAAGCTAGACTGTACAGCAGATGTTTTACATAATTGCTTGTTGATAATCTTTTCCATAACATTTTGAAATGCAATGGAAATTGGCCTTTGTTATTTATAAACCTCTAACTTTCATTTGATGAGGATGGCTCAGAGTTCACTAAAGCTACAATCACTTTCATTACCACTTATGGGACGATGTGTTCAGCATTCTCCACATGTCTGGAAAACTGATGACATCACCTCTGCAGGCAGCTCCTAAACGGACACCAAAGCTAGAAACATACTAAGGCAAATCTAAAGTAAATACCTCACATTCTCTTTACTACCTGGCTACACTTGTTTAACTAATCATCTTAGAGCATCCACACTTGTCCTTTCAGTGGGCTAAATAATAACATGCACCAAATGAATCTTGTGCAATGAGCGGTTAAGGTGGTTAATCTGAGCTGTAATCTGATGGCATTGTAACATAAATACTAACTATGTTTTCTTTTATTATTCATAAGTTCTGGGCCACACCGCTGACCCTTCTTCAAAGACAGATGACTACTGGGGAGTGCCAGATGCTAGACATAGAGAAAGGGAAGGAGAGAGAGAGAGAGAGGTACCCCGGTGTTGACCTTCAGTATAGAAGAGAAATCTATTTGTGTGTGTGTGTGTGTGTGTGTGAAGCTGAAGCACTTTGCTTTGGAGCAGAACTGTATTCTGATGAGTAATTGTCCTGCAATCATATCCAAATCATATCCAAACAGCAAGGTGTCAGCCTCTACATTAAAGCCTTCCCAGAATATTAGAAACAACTACTGCAGCAATTTCTATATTTATTTGAAATTTATTGTCACACTTACATAGCATCTTTCTAGATAACCAAGGATGCTTACAATCAACACTGCATGAAATGCCATTCCATGCACCACTCAATCCACACACACACAGAGGTGAGAAGCGGCAGCCAAACGCGCACAGCGTACTCTCAACCAGGAACAGCATCAGGCACTAGGGTTTCACCCAGGATAAAGCGCCAATCCATGTCTGGGTTCATAAACATTCACTCACACTGGAACAGTTACAGTTCCAGTTTTTGGACCTCCATGTTTTTGGACTGTAGAGGAAAGCGTAGAAACTGCACCCAGATGGGACTTGAACCCAAGGTCCCAGCGCTGCAAAGCGAACGTGCTAACCACCCAGCCTCTGTGCTGCCCATGGGAGAAAATTTATATATATATATATATATATATATATAATTAGAAAAACAATGTGTATGTATGTATGTGTCTATTCATTTTTCAGCATATATAATATGTATCAACAGTGAAATTTAGGGTTCACACCAACAGTAGCATTAATTTTCAAAGTCGTACTTCATGTCTGTGTTACAAGCTTCTCTTACTGCAGTGTTTATGGTTGTGATAGCTGCCAGTCTTCCAACAACGACAGTATTGTTCATCCAGTGCTACTACCTTATCTTGTAGACCTGGGATTCAGTTTCAGACTAACCCTTTATTGTGAGTCTTTGTGTGTGTGTGTGTTTGTGTGTGTGTGTGTGAGTGAGAGAGAGAGAGATACTGCCTGTTACAACTTCTAAACTTAGCCGTGAGACGAGTGATATGAATTTTAGGAATCTGTTAGATTTGTTATTTTAGAAATAAAACATCTCTCAAAGAAATTAACGGCAATATCTTCAGAAATTTTTTCTTTATCTCGCCCTCTCACTCTATTTATATTTCTCCTAAAAGTTTTCCAAAATATTTTACATACACACACAAATGAAGTTATAGTGCTTAAAAAACACTATATTGTATTCCACATATTCTAATGTTTTATTACAATGCTTGATCACTTTAATGAAGCTTGATAATTACTCCTCACAAACAGTTTAAACAGTTTTCTTCCTTCAGCTTTAAGCTAGAAATATGCCTCCCACACTCAAACACTTACACATAGTTTCTTAAAACTAAGAGTTTTTTAAACACTATGTATTTCCTTCAGGGAATGCAAATCTAGTTTATTTATATTTATTATTATATAGCACTTGAAAAACACTATTCTGATATTCATTCATACATTTCATTCATTATCTGTAACCGCTTATCCAGTTCAGGGTCGCGATGGGTCCAGAGCCTACCTGGAATCATTGGGCGCAAGGCAGGAATACATAGGAATACGCCAGTCCTTCATAGGGCAACACACACTCACATATTCACTCACACCTGCGGACACTTTTGAGTCACCAGTCCACCTACCAACGTGTGTTTTTGGACTGTGGGAGGAAACCGGAGCACCCCGAGGAAACCTATATCTTATATCTAAATACTGTGCTTAAGTGTTTCCTGTGTTTTGGTGGATGGTTTCATACAGCATTTGTTTAAATACGATGTGGTTTCCCATAAGAAATAATGAGCAGAAGGTTTTACACATTCTAGAAAAATATTCTATGTTCTTGGTGCCCCAAAGGTCCTAAGTGGCTTCTTATGCCACCTATACACTGTCAGTGTGATGTATCCTCAAGTGTACATATCTGTACCTTTAACTGGGGAACATAACTGTACCTTATTCCATTTCATCTATTTCACATGCCCCATTCCATCTCCGGGAACTTGTTCTTTTATTTTACACAGTAAAAAAAATAATAATTAAAAAGATTTAAAATATTCCCCTCTCCTTGAAGAGAATGTAATGTACCTTTAGGGAACACAACTAGACATTAACATTGCTGTTGTACCTTTTAAAGATAGATTTACACTGTTTATACCTTTAGAGACAAAGCTGTAAATCTACTGTACCCTTTTTCTGAGAGTGTAGCTAAACAAGGCCCAGTAGACAGGGATGGATGGACTTACATTTTGTTTTTTATTTGACACCTTTCCATAATGAAAACCTACGAATATTTACCTCTCCTTCTAAAGAATAGAATGTAATGTACCTTTAGGAAACTCAGCTGGACTTTTAAGCACTGTTTTACATTTAAAGGTACATTTACACAGGGAAGGTACACTGTAAGTACCAATAATGCACATTAAAACATTATGCACAAATTTTGCTTTTTATGTGTCACATTTTTTAAATTACCAAACATGGGGTGCAACAATATGACCCAGAGGGAAGACATGCTCAACCAAGCATTTAAAAGGTAGCATAAAATATGGCTATGGAATTAGTGATTAAAGTTGGAATATAACAGCTGTATGAAAGCTGTTCCAAATGTTATCGTTAGCCATAGCCTGCATTTGACATTTGGGTTTCATTTCACAAAGCTAAAGTTGACTTCTTAGTCCAATTTCCCATGCCACATTAAATGCGATGAACCAGTATAGCAGTATAAACCGATAAATATAATTTGTGCACTACTATTTGCTGTAGTCTCAACTACTAAACATCTTTTAGGAAATTCAATACCTAATCCGAAGAGAAAAGAAAAAAAACTGAAAGAAAGCATCACTAAGAACCAAATCTCAAAAATGGTTGATTTGATATGAAAAAACAATAAAGAATATTTAATAAATATTAGAAATGAGTCTGTTACTGGACAGAAATGTTGAGATTAAGCAATGAAGAATTAATAACCCAGCAGAATGCAAGTTTGAGTGTGGAGATTGTGTGGACATGTATGGACGTGTGGGGACAAGGGGCTGACCTGTAGATAAACTACCCCTCAAGCTCACCTGTATTGTTTAAGGAGAGAAGAACAGGAGTCTGAGTGAACAGCAGCCAAGCAGAGAGGGATCACATTCCCTAACACAGAGGAGAGATTACCTCAACCATCTCTCTGCACGGTGGCGCAGCAGGTAGTGTCGCAGTCACACAGCTCCAGGGGCCTGGAGGTTGTGGGTTCGATTCCCGCTCCGGGTGACTGTCTGTGAGGAGTTGGTGTGTTATCAGTCCAAAAACACACGTTGCAGGTGGATTGGCGACTCGAAAGTGTCCGTAGGTGTGAGTGAATGTGTGTGTGTGTCTGTGTTGCCCTGTGAAGGACTGGCGTCCCCTCCAGGGTGTATTCCCGCCTTGCGCCCGATGATTCCAGGTAGGCTCTGGACCCCCCGCGACCCTAAAATTGGATAAGCGGTTACAGATAATGGATGGATGGATGGATCTCTCTCTCTCTCTCTCTGACACACTCTCTATCTCCCTCCATATGCAACAGAATAGTCCTACAAGGTATTAAAGCATTCCTTTATATTTCTGAAAGATTTTAACTAACACATACATTTTATAGCCAAGCTATAGGGTCATAAACATGAAATTGTAAACATTAAGTTTCCTGAAAAATCAACAAGCAACATTACAGCAACAAAGGTTTCCACTGGTCTGTGATGACATTTATGAGGTCATTCTGCTAGTCACTGCATATTACCTGCAATGGTAATAGGAAGTTCCAGCATAATTCACTTTATCAAACACACACACTCGCACAAACATGAGTTCCCCTGATCTGAGAGCATTTTTTATGCTCTCAGCCACTGCAGCCACTGTTGTTTCCACTCCATGATGTTCCATGCATTTTCAGGATAAATCACATAATAGTAAGATCTGCAATACAGGTAGTTCAGTCAATAACACCAATGCATGCATGCGCACAAGCAAAAAAGCCAAGCTGTAGTAGCATACAAAGAATGAGGCCTGGTTTTATTTTTTCTGAAATAAACATGGACATCTCTGACATAAGCATGTGTCTCTCCTAAATCTCAGGGTTGCCCTGTCAATGTTACTGTTGCACATGTTCAGTTCCATCATACCATGGTTAATAATGCACCTCCATACCATATATATGTTGGGTATGTTTATTACAATAACATGAAAACTTTCTGAAGCTAAGATCTCTGGGCACCTAAAGTTCATCCATATTTAACAGTGTCTTGGGGCATTGCCATTCAAAACTAAGGTGTCTGTAGATTCCCTGAAACTAAAATATATGATCTATCATATTGGCACTTTTCCACTGCATAGAACCTTCATGAATTCGCACGGCTATTTTGCTTTTCCACTGGCCAAATCTGGTACCTGGAACAGGGTTGTTTTTCAGTCCCAGCTCCCTCAGGTTTGCAAACGTGACGAATAGGTACTAAATGGTGGCGTGTAAACCCTGCAGAGCGCTGATTGGCCAGAGCCCTCTCAATCACCATGATGTGAATGAAGCGCTCGTTCAAATCCACCACAAACACGCTGCTTGTAAAATCTCTTAAATTACAGCAGCATTCACATTTATTTTTGTCGTACTCACAGCGGCAGGTCGTGACTTTACCTCGAGGTGTTTTGAAGTGGTTTATAGTCTCCTTTCGTCGGTGGCCGACCAAATGTCCAGTGAAAGCTGAACGTGCAACAAGTAAAACTGATCTGAGAACTGAGCGCGGAGCCGTGTTCAGTCAAAAAAAAAAAAAACTAAAACAACACGCGAATACATGATGAGTAATCGGCGCCTAACGTTTCTGCTGCAGTTGTTGTGGTTTTGAAAAGCCAGCGATTCCTGTTAGAGACTAGTTTTTGCAACGTCACCGGGTCCATTTCGCGCGGGAGCCCTGACAGTAGAAAAGCGACAAGCTTTAAGCGTGGCGAGCCGTGTAGGGTCGAGTCGATTTGAGCCGGACCCTTGCAGCGGAAAACCGATAATAGATGGTGATACATCAAAATACAATCTTTTAGCTGTTTGAAAGTTTGGTACAATATGACGAGTCACAACCCATCTGTTTGCAGAAACTGAGCCTTTGGGGTATGATCACCTCACCTGTTAAAAAAATCAGGCTGGTTAGTGATATATTGGAAAATGTCAATCACACTGCATAATTCACTCACACACTTACTCCTACGGACACTTTTCGTTTAGTCAATCCATTTACCAACATGTTTTTGGACTGCAGGAGGAACGCGTAGAAACTGGCTGAAACCCATACAGACGGGGAGAACACACCAAACTCCTCAGAGACAGTGACCTGAGGCAGGGTTTGAACCCATAAACCTATAACAGCAGGACCAGGGAGCTGTGAGACAGTGACACAGACTGTTGCATCACCATGCCAGCCAAGATAATATTTGAAAGGTATTTTGTTGCTCTATCTGGCAAAGTCCTGTTTACCTGATTTTATTCTTAACTTGTTTGAAATAAACTGTTAAACCAAAGAAACATGTCAAAGGCACAATGGCTATTCTTCAGAAAATAAAACAACCATAATTCTGACACTTAGTGGCCTAGGTGTTTCAGAGCATCTGTATTAAACCTGTTTAAAACATGGACACCTCCCATTTTATGGACCATTAACTAGTGCATTCAGGGACTGCAAAGCAATTTGATTTGTAGCTCAGTGCACTTCATATACAAATATTAATATTATTTGCTAATATTTGGTGGTAAAAATGAAATTTTTTTACATTGTTTACAAACATTTACAGTGTTCCTTTCAGTGAAAAAGTCAGTATTAAATCATATGTCTGTTGGCCATTGTGAAGAAGTGTGTGTGTGATATCTGATCTCACCACCCAGAGAGAGAGACAGCAGTCTGTAGCCTTCTCCCCTTCACCTTTGACCCTCTACAATTGGATGACAGATTGTAGTGCCTGGAACCTCTGATTCTTCTCTCTTCTCTTGTTACAAGCCCTTCTGTTTTCCCCAGGCCTTACCCTTCAAAATATGTTCTCACCCTCGTTTTCTACCTCTTTCTTCACTTTGTTCAGTTTCATAGTCTCTTCAATTTCACTGTAGAAAGTGATGTCCTGACAAGTGAATTAATCTTAAATCTTGTAAATATATTTAATATTTCTCATTTTAAGTTTGCTGAAGTAATTTAATTAAGATTTTTTTCTAGAGATTTTTTCCATTTGGTTTTATTAAATTTAGCATGGTAATGATATCATTATATTTTAAATAATTTGCTAAGTTTAAAGCATATGCACAAAACAATCAAAGTTATCTGCATGTGGTACATTGGCTATTTTTCTGTAGAACAATCTGAAAATATCTAAAAACCTTAGATAAACATTTAATATTTTAATACAATTTCAAAAAGAGATATATTTGATAATGGATTAAATATCTGATGCTTTGTCTTGTCATGATAGAATTATGATATTGGCCAAATTAGGTATGTACAACAAATAATAGCCAAATTGCTGTTAATTTTATATTCAGTGATGTATTGTTGCATGTTACCTTAATCCAAAAATTAAGTTGAGCACAATGACAAATCTGTTTACATTTGTTTGGCTGTCTTCAGAGTTCATGAGACATATTTGCATGTTTACAGCATTATTGCCTCTTTAATAATTAGATGCAAGCATTCTTTTAATCTTTTAACATTTAATAGTATTTTACACACAGTTGAAAAACCATGATGCAAAATACAAATGTTCCAAAATAGTATTTACACTTTCATCAGAAATACAATTGAAAATTAAAGTAAAAAATAAGTCAAACTATCCCTGATCGGGTAGGAAATAAAAATTTACATATAAATAACCATAACTTGGGGGCAGCACGGTGGCGCAGCAGGTAGTGTCGCCGTCACACAGCATCAGGGATTTGGAGGTTGTGGGTTTGATCCCACTCTGGGTGACTGTGTGTGAGGAGTTTGGTGTGTTTTCACCACGTGGATTTCCACCAGTTGCTCCGGTTTCTTCCCACGGTCCAAAACACACGTTGGTAGGTGGATTGGCAAAACAAAAAAGTGTCCATAGGTGGGAGTGTATGAATAAATGTGTTGCCCCGTGAAGGACTGGCACCCCCTTGAGGGTTTGTTCCTGCATGGTGCCCAATAATTCTGGGTAGGCTCCGGACCCACCGCAACCCTGAACTGGATAAGGGTTACAGACAATGAATGAATAACCATAACTTTCCTATTGGAATGTTCTTAACTTGATGATTTCTGGCTTATAAAAAACATCAAATTTAACATCCATTATTTTTAAATAGATTTGTAGTGACACTTATTTCATTGTTAAATTTGGTTATGAAAACATGAAAGACTTAAAACAACCAAAGGGCTTAATCATGTCTGTCCACTGGTCAGCCATTTCAGAAGTTCCCCTGGGTGGTATTTCCAGCTCATAAAAGACCAGACTCTCTTTTAGAATGGGGAGAGACCTTTAAATGTAAATAAATAAATAAATGAATGCCTGTAGCATTTAGCAAAAATACAGAAAAAACAATGAATTTAAGCAAATTTCTAAAATATTGGTTGGCTTTTTCTTAGTAAACAGAACACTGGCCTGTTTTTGTAGATGATGTGTCAGTAAATAACTAGGATGATTTTTTCTGATTTTGACTCCTGTTCATGTTAATCAGTAAGCCCTCCCTGTTTAATTGCTGGTAAATAGGTGGGTAAAAGTGCATGTGTGGACATGGCTATGATTAGAGATATGCAGGAGTATTACTAAACGTGAGTAAAAGTGTGTGTATGTAGTGTGTTTAAGTGTTTGGCTGATAGCAGAACTCTCCCCTCTTCGCACTGTGAATTTGGGAAGAGATAAGAGAAAAGAAAGGTCAGAAGGGGTCAGGAAATGCAAAGGAGGGGTCACAGCAGGTTAAACAGAGTGGGACATGTTTATTTATTTTTTCCTGTCTCTGACTTCTTGCTTGATCTACTTTTCTCTGTCCTCAAAATGACCTGGATACAGGTTTTTTCTTTTTGGTACAGTTGGATAAATGTTTATTTTAAGGTAGCGATCAGGTTTGCTAACCTATCTCTCTATCTCTGTAATTGCTATACATATATATTCTCTTAAAAACACTCAGCAATGTTTACTGAATGTAAATATTAAGAAATAAAATAATTTACTTTAATTTAACAGACATATAGTGTGAATGTGTGAAAGGTTGAAAGTGACTGTAGTAAATAGCTTTGGCCTAGAGCTGCGGACCTCTGTCTCCTAATAATCAGCATCATGATTTAATGTGAATGTGCCAGATTAAGCCAGATGGCTAATTTTCATCTGCATTTGGACTTACAGGATTTGTTTTGGGTTCAAACTGCACTTACTATTAGTTTCCAGTCACGGATAAATTGTTAGTGGATACTGTACAGACACTGAGAGAAGCTGAGACACTGGTTGGGAAATCCCCAGAATGTTATTTGTTGGATAGACAGAAAAGGAAAAAGCTAACAACATGGAAAGATTACTATTTCTTTCAAAGGTCAGTTAGTTCATTTGTTATATTTCAGGGTTTTGTTTGACGTACCATCTTAAACAGATGAGCTGTTTTCAGATTCTGCTGACATTGGATGAGGGGTTGGTTGTGTGTTTGTGTAAAAACAGATGAGAGAGAAAGAGAGAGAGAGAGAAAGAGAGAGAGAGAGAGAGAGAGAGAGAGAGACAGACAGAGAGAGAGAGAGAGAGAGTTTTCTGAACAAAATGATGCCCTAATATTGTATTAAAGACCCAGAAACTAAACAAAACAGAAAATACACCCAGATCCTGCCAAATATCTCTCTCTCTCTCTCTCTCCTCACTTTCACACACACACACAGTAACAGTAACAGACAGACAGCTGGTCCTTCTCTCTCTCTCCCACTCTCTCTTAAACACACACACACACACATAGAAACAGACCCACACAAGCATACACATTTACAAAAATGAGCTATTCTCCCACAGTTACATGGGTCTATAGTGTGTCAGAAGTGTGTAGGGTGGGGGAAACAGTCATTAAAGTTTATACTCACCTGACGCTAGCATAAGGATATGTGTGTCACATAGCATGTGTGAGTTCTGAGATGTCAATCACTTTTAGGGACTGAACTGAGGCTGTACATTTTGACAGACATTTCTGATGCAACCAAACACAAATATATTTTTCTGAATGAAGAGATAATGTATTATCTGTGTGTACTTTCTCCCCATGTCTGCATGGGTTTCCTCCCACAGAGTGTGTGAGTAGTTGGGTGCGTGTTAAATGCCTTCGATGGACTAGTGCCCTGAATTCAGCCAGGCTTTGCGACTCGGATGAATCTTCATGAAAGTGTTTTATTATATTTAAATTTCCTCTTTAAAGTGCAATTCACATGAGATGTAGGATCTAACTGCTTTGTAACCTCTTTATGAGCAGCAGTGGCCTAAATATACGAGAAGTGAAAGGTTTTTGGTTTGATGCCCTGGAGTGACAGGGAAAAAAAATTAAATGAAAGTGACATGAAAACATGAATCCTCCCTCAGGACTCATGGCTGAGGTGCCATTGAGCATGGTACCTTGCAACTTACTGCTCCAGGTACCGAAATGGCTGGCCGATGTTTCAGATATGTGTCCTCACTGCCCTGTGCTGTTTGCAAATGAACAATTATAACTAGGTATTTTATTTAATAAAATCTAGGCCACATTCAAAGTTGCTGTATAATTTGATAATCTTATTAAAAGCATGCATGACTGAAACATATTAAATTTGTTATAAATTTTATATTTATTTTCGTTGTTACCAAATACACTAAGGCTCTGAGTTTACTGACACTGAAGGGTAATCAGAACAGGTCACATCAAACAGCACACAGCATCTCTGAGCTGGATTCATGCACCATCTGGACACAGGAACTTGTCAGGTGTTGTCTAAGGTTCTGTTTGTAGCAGAGCAGAGGTGTGCATTTAAAAAAAAAATTAAATTTATTGTGATAAATTGATTTCTATATATTTAATTTATAGGAACAGGTTATTCCATTGTCTGTAGGGAGGTAGAGTGGAAAATCCCTATTCAAGTAAAAGTATTGAAAAAGAAGAAATTACTTCTATCAAAACAAGTAGAAGCACATAACAGCTGTAACTCTGTAACTGAGTAAGTCATTGAACAATGGTGAAACCTCTTAGAACACCAAATATCTATTAGCACAGGAACTGAATTATGTAAGACTGTACTTCTCTTTTGGGATAATTTTAGTTTTAAAAAAGTCAAATGTGTGTTTGTTGGACATTCCATGTTTGCCTGTCTGTCTTGTTGGTTCCTTGATTCAGTCCATGGTTGCCTGTCTGTCTTGTCGGTTCTTTGATTCGGTCCACGTTTGCTTGTCTGTTTCTCTATTTGATTCACATCCCTGGTCTGTCTGTTTCTTCCATGTGCTTTGTGAGTTGTTTGGTTTGTCTATTTGTATTACTCTGTTTAGTTCTGTGTTCTCTGTCCAGTTCCCTGTCAGTCCAGTTCCCTCTCTCTAAGTCTCTCTGCCCAAGTCATTGTTTCCAAGCTTCTCTATCTTAGTATTATGATCTTGTGTTGTAAATAAAAGTCGCTGTGTTTTAGCGTGTGCGTCCGCCTCCGCGTTCCTGACAGACAACAAAACAGCACAGGAGCTGTCATTGACAAAACATAATAAAATTAACCACAATAATAAATTAGGAACTGAATATTAATATCTAAATTAGATTTTAATAGCAAATCAATTTGAAGAATAACTGTTGCTTCATTTGTCATAACAGTTTTTACACAGTGCATAAAGCTAATATGTTTAGAAACTGGGAAAAAAAATGAACACGGATATATCTTAGGACAGTCACAATGTTTTAAAATTGGTGCAAATGCAAGGAATGTTTGGCTGTGCATATCTGTGTGTTTCTGTACCTGTAATGTAAAGTGAAATTAATTAAATAAACCTAAATAAAAAATGAAGTACAAACAGAGGTGGTGTCTTGTTATATTAAAATATATATTTAGTATGTCTTAAAGCAGAAGGAGAATTCCCAATCTGATTAGTTTACAAGCTTAAAATCAGAACTTTAGCCTTTGAAATTGTCACTACTCACTGTATTCTTTGACATAAATATAGTTTTGGAATTGTGTTTCATTAATTTTCTGTAACTGCTGAATGCTATTCAGGGTCGCGGTGGGTCTGGAGCCTATGTAAAATCACTGGTCACAGTGAAATCACACAGTCCTGCACATACGGACATTTTGAGTCTTCACTTTCTAAAAATATACTTTAGAAATAAACATTTTGAGAATAACTATGTGCTACATACACTATGTCAGTATGTTATGCCATACTCTAAGTTGTGGGATGAATTGAGGCAAGCTTGCAACTTTGCCAAAAATATGTTTAAGTGCAATGATTGGTTGCTGAGATTTTGTCCTTTTCTTCTAAGGCACATTAGTCCTAATAGTTAGGACATTATGTGAAATGGCTATAAAAGCAGAAAACAAGGTTTGTAAAGTCATTTTGACATGTCCTCAAACATATCAGTCCAAAAAAATAGATATTTATTATCTAATTGTTTTTTATTTTTTATTTTTTGTAAAATTATATTAATTCTCCTAGTCCTAGTATTTTTAAACACCTGAATGTTGATGAGGACTCAGAACATTGACATCATGGCTGCTGTAGGTCTTAATGTTGATGAGAAATATTTCAGTCATCTGGTGATTCAGTGAATAACAGACCTTTGCGTGGGTCAAGTCTCGGAGCATCCATAAATCTCTGGATGATTCACAATGAAGTAATAACGATGCTATTTTATAGGCAAAGATCAGCAGACTGTGTGTGTGTTTATGTGCGTGTGTGTGTGAGTTTGTGTTCTAGATTTCACAGTCCCATTCATAATTCCATCTCATCGTTTTTGGACCTGGGTTTGTGTTACCATCTACAGTACTTCACTTAATAATCATAAGTCGTGTGCACACTTACTACCAAATATTTAGGGAAACTGCAACCCACCAAGTTGGAGGGGTGTATGTCATCAGTGACCAGCTACATTAGCAAGTGATTAGATGATGACCAGACACTTCTACCAGACTGCAGAGGTGCATGCTTACTGTCTGGTTGTACTCAAGTCCCTCATCATGAAATGTATTGAGATGCATTTCATGAAGCAAATCAAGACATTGCTGCCCTTTCGCTTGATCAACAGTTGATGGCATAGCCACCAATCTTCATCTGGCTCTCATCATAAAGACTCTTATGTTCAAGTGCTGTTCATAGATTTCAGTTCAATATTCAAAACAATCATACCTCAGTACGTGAGAGGAGAACTGAACCTATTAGGCCTGAACAACATCTGTATAAGGTACAGCATCTTGAGCACACTTAGCATTGGGGATCCCAGGGCTGTTACTCTGCTGATTCATGACTGTGCAGCAATGCACAACTGAAATCACATGATAAAGTTGGCTGATGACATGACCGTGGTTGGTCTCATCAGTAAAAATGACAAGTCAGCATGCAGATTGGTGTAGAATCCACTATCCATCTGCCTCTGAATGTGTAGAGAACTAAAGAGATGGATGTTGACTTTAGGAAAAAAAGGTGGAATCATTCTCTACTGGACATCAACAGCTCTACTGTGGAGATTGTCAAGAGCATCAAATTCCTTGGCTTTTACCTGGTCCCTCAATGCCAGCTTCATAATCAAGAAAGCCTATCAGTGCCTCTACTTTCTGTGAAGGCTGAGGAAAGCACACCTCCCACCTCCCATCCTTAGTATATTATGCAGAGGGAGAATTGAGAACATCCTGAGCAGCTGCATTACTACCTTGTTTTAGGAATTGTACTACAAATTGCAATTTCCTGCAGTGGATAGGGAGGACAATTGAAAAGACCTTTGTGGTCTTTCTCACCTCCATCACTGACATTTACAATACATGCATCTGCAAAGAGGCAAGATTTTGGGTGCTGCCAAAATGATCCAAAACATATGGGCCCTTATATTCAGACTGTGCATCTTCTTCCCATAAGACATTAGGCTCCTCAACAAGTAATTGGACTGAACACACACACACTACTCCTGTTGAAATTTTATATTTTATTCAGTTAAAAATATTATACTTGTTATACTTGCTGATAACTGAAGAATTAATATGTTATATTGAAACTGATAATCACTGCTTTCCAGCTGCTGCTAATAAGTGTACCAGGTCTTATTTTTTATTTTTACTGTATCTGTCATTTGTCATTTGTTGCATGTTTGCACTCATGCACTTTAAGTAGTCTTATATGTGATCATTTTCTATGTAGCACCTTGGTCTTGGAGGAACAGTGTTTCTTTTTACTGTGTACTGTACACACGGTATTTGCTTGAAATGACAATAAAATCCACTTGAACTTAAACTGAACTTGATATCACCATGGCCACAGCTCTACACTCACCTCCTATCAACCTATCTGAACAAAGAACACTGGAATAAATCTAAATCAGTCTGGTCAGTTCAGTGTGTTGTGAGTCATGGTTGCTGGCGAAACAGCTCAATAAATTGTGATGGTCAGAGAAGCTTCATTCATGGCGCCACTATCACTTTTCTGAGAGGGGTCAGTTGCCCCAAACTGACTCACCTTACATCTCACATAATTTATGCTTACAACTTTAGCAAACAGTTTATACTAAATAGTGAGTGTAATATTTGAAAAGGAAACAGAATGACATTGAACTGCGTAATCGATAGACTACTCACATGATGAGTCATGCATGACTATCCTGAAAATCTATTGTTAGCTTGTGATTATAACAGTGAGGATTTGCTCCTATAGTGTAGAAAGTAACATTATTGCACACTGTGCTTAGATTTGCAGAGATAATAATACTTAAATTTATCTGCAGTTGAACTAATGACAGGAACTATTTCTCATCAACATTAAGAACTATTTCAGTTTTTATGCTGTAAATAATTTCATCTTTGTCTGGTGCCTGGTGTCTCTGGGTTTGTTTGTTTTGTAATGCAATATTTCCCAAGGAATATTGAATATTTTTTATTCAAATAATAAAGAAAAAATCATGTTGACATATAGAGCCACACTCTAGGGGACTGTCTATGAGGAGTTTGGTGTGTTCTCCCTGTGTCCATGTGGGTCTCTTCTGGGTGCCCTTTTCCTCCCATGGTCCAAAAAAAAAACATTTTTGGCAGGTAGACTCAGAAGTATCCAAAGGCAAGTGTGTGAGTGAATGTGTAAGCATGTGTTGCCCTGTGATGGATGGATGCCATCTCCAGGGTTCTGGGTAGGCTCCGGTTCTGTAATGCTACAGTTCAGTTGCATGACTGGGTTTAAAAGAAGAATCTAATTTAGTAACTTGGGGATTTCGTCACTGACATTACATAATATCATTAAAAACAGAAATGTTTCTGTAGCAGAACCTTTCACATGGGCTCAAAAACGCTTTCCAAAACCATTGTCTGTGAACATTGTCTGTTTGTCACTTCATCCATGAATGCAAGATAAATCTCCATTATGTAAACAAGAAACCATAAATAATCAGGATCCAGAAACACTGCTGTCTTCTCCAGGCCAGAGATCATTTTAAATGGGCTAAGATCGAGATGCATTTGCACATTCATTTGAGTACCTGGAGTGCCTACCAATACACCGACTGAGAAATAAAACAACCCAGTCAATTTCTGGGCTGCCTTAGTCATAAAGGATATTATACAAAATAAGTATTTTTCTGATTTTCTCCACTTCTGAGGTTAAGGGATGAAAATTTGAATTCTGCTGACCTGCTCGTCTGAGTATATCCAATCACATAACTGGACCTACATTCATGTGAGAGCATGAATATGAGGTTAAATAATGTAAAACAGAAACAAGTGCAAACAAATAAGAGCATTAAAGAAAAATGGTGACAACTGGAATGGAGAACAAAGACAACCAAGATAAGTGGTAAAACCCAGGGATTTTGCCCCTTGCTTCTCACTCCTGTGTGCTCAGGTTGGAATAAACACTCTTTCCTCCTTAACTCCAACCCCCATAAACAAGAGCAATATATAAAACACATCAGTGCATAACTGGAAAGCAGAATAAATGAAGTATTATGAAATAATGAGTGTATAGATGTATGTCATGTTATGTCATGGCATGAGTTTTATTGGCATGAGTATTTTTCTCGCAAGGCGAGAACACACCCTGGAGGGGGCACCGGTCCTTCACAGGGTGATACACACTCACAAATTCATTCACACACTCACACCTATGGACACTTTTTGAGTCACCAATCCACCTACCAACGTGTGTTTTTGGACCATAGCAGGAAACTGGAGCACCTGGAGGAAATCCACGCGGACACAGAGAAAACACACCGACCACCTCACAGACAGTCACCTGAGAACACACAAGACCAGCTCCAGGACCCTGGAGCTGTGTGATCGTGACACTACCTACAGTGTTATGTCACGCTGTACTTGTGTTAAGAACTGTGTTAACAAAAGATATTGAGGCAGGTGAACCATTAGCAGTTCTAGTTCAAATGAAAGCCCAGTCTCAGCAGTCAGTCATGGAGTCAGTGGAGCATTGCTGAACTGAAACACATGAAGAAAATAAAGAGTATATTAAAAACAACATATTATAAAATTATTTCTTAAATAAATTTCCTACTTTAAAGAAAATATATCTTTTGTATAATGTAGATATTATGTGGTTCTGTTCATCACAATGTCACCATGAACTAAACAGCTGGTAGATGGAGGTACAATGTTTCTTCTAATATCAGCATTTTGAACTTAAACTGATGCAGTTTTTTCAGGACATGGTAGCGTTGGACAAGCAGGTAGTAAAGGAGGTGAAGCCAATTCAGAGCTGCACATAAGCTACATGTTTGTTTTCCTGTTAAACACTAAGAATACACATGTGCTGTGCTTATTTTCTTATTCACAAGTAAGAAAGACAGAGCTTGGAAATAGAGTGAAAGTTGGAAAGCTTTAAGAAGACAAATGATCTGCTCCATTGCTGAACTGAAACACATTAAAAGGCTGGATTACTCAGCTCACTGCGTTTCTGAACCACAGTGTGTGTATGTGTGTGTGTGTGTGTGTGTGTGTGATGGCCAAATATCCTGCCCCAAAGATTCAAGATGTGATTGTATCTAGAGAAAGTGTCATATTCCAATAGCAGATATTGTGTTAACATAGTTTCTTGGAAATAAGCAGTATTGTCCTCATTATTTCTTGAAACAAGTCAAATAATTTGCCAATATAATCTGAACACTGTGAAAGACATTCTAAAATGAGATTTCTGAGTTCTTTTTCTATGGAGAAATAGCTAAGCCTCTGAGTCTCCTTTGTCCTTCCATCTAATCTCATTCTTGTAGAGGAGAAATCACAGTGATATAGAGATGTTTGTTACATTTTTAAATGATTATTATGGAATCTATATGATGTTGTGCAGACCAGCTGCACTAACTGACTGACTCACTAACTGAGAAAGATTTATGAGAGGCTGCCATATTTGCAATTTAATCTGGTACCTGAGTGGACACTTGTCTGAGATGTCTTTGTCTATGTTGACATCCATGGTTCAACTGGACATGAAGAATGCTTGACTGCTAACTGTAAGAGAGACATTTCTCCTCTGAGAGGGAACTGGTGAGAGGGTGGTTTTAAGGAATGAAATATGAATACCTGTGGTAGATAAGAGGTGGGAGTCTGAAGACCGCAGGCTGTCAGAATTGTGCACTTTTTCAGCTTCTGAAGCACTGATGCCTGTTCCACTAAAGAACTGACCGTACCACAGTTTTGTCACCTGTCAAACACACATCCACATGAAGAGATAAAGATGTGCAGGATGAGAAAGGTTCCATTTTAATGGAGAATACCAATATAAAACTCAAAATACATATTATTGGTTAGACACAAAAAAATGCGTATGTCAACAGTAGGCCTAAGCCTACTTAGGCTTTTATGACTGATTGTCAGGAAGTATTCCATTGCATTTACTGCAGTTTAGCAGTTGAATCATTTTCTTCTTGAACTGTTTGTTAGTTCAGTTCATTTGTAGAATTTCATTCTTATTTTATCCCATCCCAACTTATTAGTTTAACTGAACACAATTACACTACCAAAAGAATAAAAATAACAATAAATAACAATTAAAAGCAACAAAATAAATTCTCTATTTACTGCAGACATAGGAAGTGATGAGAACTGCTTTACATGCCCATATCCATAACTTTACATGCCCACATGGCTCTGCCAGAGTACTGTACTTATAAATTGTTTATCAAAGGCAATTAGTACTCAATGTACACTGATTAATCATAACACTATGACAACCTCATTGTTTCTACACTCACTGTACATTTTCTCAGCTCGCTTGACCACACAGGAGCACTTTGTAGTTCTACGATCACCAATTGTAGTCCATTGGTTGCCCTGCATACTTTGTTTTACCCCTTTCACCTTGTTGTTCATTTTCATGGTGGATCATTCTCAGCGTAGCGTAGTTCAGCCGTTGTGTTTGTAATTCTGTCCTCATATTTATATTTCTGTCCTTGTGTTTGTAATTACCTCCTTATGTTTGTAATCCTGTCCTTTTTGTTGCAGTTCTTTCCTCATGATTGTAATTCTGTTATTGCCTTTGTAGCTCTGTCTTTGTGTTTGTAGGTCTGTCCTCATGTTTGTAATTCTGACGTTGTCTTTATAGTTCTGTCATTATATATGTGGTTCTGTCATTGTGTTTGAGGGTCTGTCCTTATCTTTGTAATTCTGACTTAGATTTGTAGTCCTTTGCTCATGATTGTAATTCTGTTGTTGCATTTGTAGTTCTGTCTTTGTGTTTGTAGGTCTGTCCTCATGTTTGTAATTCTGAAGTTCGGTTTATAGTTTACATATACAGTTCTGTTCTTGTGTTTGTGTTTCTGTCGTCGTGTTTGAAATACTGTTGTTGCATTTGTAGTTCTGTCATTGTGTTTGTAGTTCCGTTGTCATATTTGTATGTGTTCTCGCGTTTGTGTATCTGTCGTCGTGTTTAAAGTTTAGTCCTCATATTTGCATTTACATTGCAGTCTCTCTTAATGTTATTGTGCTTTTATTTGCTTTTTAAATGATGCTGTGATATGACTCCACAGACCACTGAATGCCTAAATCTAATACCTAAATATATAATGAATGAAACAATTTAAGTTCCTTTAAAAATTTGAGCTCCTGCCTTGTGCCCAATGATTCCAGGTAGGCTATGGACCCACCATGACCCTGGATAAGCGGTTACAGATAATGAATGAATGAATGAATGAATGAATGAATGAGTAAAAATTTGAGTGAAGGCCAAGTCAGCTGTAAATGACAGCTGATTCAACCTACAGGTACTTAAAAGAGACTGCTAAATATGTGGCAACAACATAATAGTTATTAATCTGGTTAAATCACTGGGGGCATGAATACATTCTGCATATAGTAAGACCATAGATACTCAGAGCTACTGAAACTTGTATGAGCCCCTCATATTATTACCTCCTATTATTATCCATTTTACATTGTGTCTAGCTACACATTGATCATCAGTGACTATGCCTTGAAAAGAAAAATGGCAATCAGGCCATATCTCAACAACTTGCATTTTCAAACATATGTAAACACAGTGCCACAGGAATTGATTTCAGCATCTTACACCCCAAACAAGAAACTTGAGCTGGACTGGGAGCTTCATTTAGTAGTATTTTCCTGCAAGCATCAGTCTCTCTCCAATCAGATCATACAGCATCAATGTATCTTAGACGCCTAGACAACTTGTCTTAAGTGCTTTCATCTAGACAAAGTGTCAAGTTCAACTGGTAGGAAGTTTAGCTTTTGTTTTTTGAAACAAGCCTAATTATTGCAATAATTAATAACCGTTTGATATTGCTACTAAAAATAAATTTCAAAGTACTTCCTTTACCACAGTTTTTACCTAATTGTAGTTTGGTTTTACTGTAATGAATCAAATGGAATCAAATTTAGAATGCTCGACTTAGGCCGTCAACTTAGATTTTAATTTGTTTATGCTTTTAGGTGAAAAAAAATCATTCATTCATTCATTTATTTTCTCTTACCGCTTCTGTGATCCAGTTCAGGGTCGTGGTGCGTCTACCTGGAATCACTGGGCGCAAGTTAGGAACACACCCTGGAGAGGGTGCCAGGCCTTCAAAGGGTGTCACACAATCACACATTCACTCACACTCTCACACCTACTGACACTTTTGAGTCCCCGATCCACCTACCAAGGTGTGTATTTGGACCATGGGGGGAAACCAGAGAACCCGGAGAAAACCCACGCAGACACCAGGAGAACATTTCAGAAATGTTTGCTCTTCTATGTTTCCTCAGTCAATTTGAGTAGGAATACTGGAAGGTGCTGAGTAAATCATGCATGTCCTCAAACCAGCCAGATTAATATGTTTATACACAGCTATATCCCACATAAACCAAAGTTAGAAAATGTCAGTTGATAATGTGTTATTCTACAGGAAGATATAAGTAGTATTTAAATTCGCTTAATTTAATGATTCAACCCATAGGTTTATCCTTGTGAGTGAATGTTAGAAACTGTTCACTTTGAGCCAATTTATAGTTCTTAAAGAATACAGAAGTGAATAAAGTAAATAGTAGAATCCACATACTTCTCAAATCAGATCCCACAGGGGGAATATTTTTAAGTTTTGAAATCTCATCATAAAGGAAATTCTATAAACTAATAATAATTAAAAAATTAACAAACATAGGTTTTAAACATAGATAAAATATTAATGCCGTAATATTATCAAGGGCTTTATTTAATTAAAAAAAAACAATGTCATTATATGTAAACTGTTCTGATGTATTCTAAATGAATATTTATAATGGTGCATAAACAGATAGTTCCCCAGGAAACTACAACCCATGTGATATTCAACCTATATCACTGTGTCTCTCTCTGTCTCTCTCTCTCTCTCTCTCTCTCTCTCTCTCTCTCTCTCACACACACACACACACACACACACACACACACACACATCGTTGGCAGTCCTGACTAAGCTCATCCAAGTCTGGAGCTATTTAAATCTTCTTCCTGAGACGGAGGTTTCAGAAACCCCAAACCTATCACATTGGACAGGACACAAGCTCACTGCCAACACAGGTCACAGCATAGTGACAGCTATAGTGACCTTATAATGAAAGCACATGAGCCTATCAGCATCTTTACACAAATCTGCAGATACTGTAGCTGCACTCATTTATAAATAAATAATTTATATAACTCTTATCCCCCAAACAAATTTTACAGGAGAATAAAGTTTTTAAAATATTTTTAATGAAGTTAAATGAATATGATTTGTTCACAAGACATTTTAAGAAATTGCATTTGTGCATTTATCTTAGAATAAAAAACAATCCTGAGACACTATAAAAAAAATAGAGATATAAGTATTTGTCCTGAAAGTGACCAATTAAAATTTTTAGCAGTATGTTGTAATTTTTGTTGCACTGCTCATTTTTTCAGTGTCCCATGCTTCTACTAGAATGACAATAAAGATCTGCTGGAAATGTATGAAAGTTAATTAATCACCAGAATAAAGTACTGGTTCCCTTAGACGCAGCCAGGAAAACAATACAAAAGTTTCCTTAACAGAGCTTCCTTATCCATTCAGGGATCAGGAGAAACTATTTACGGGAAAGGGGTTTCTCAAAGGGAGTGGGATTAAAACCCTGGACTCTCAAAAATATTCCTAAATCTATTTTTGAAAAGGGAGCACAAGCTTAAAATTCACTCACAAAAAAAAAAGAAAAAGAAAAACACTTCCACTTCCAGTCATTCCTTCACTTTAGATCTAACATATCCACTCATATTATCTCTGCAGAATACGTGTAAATCTGAGCTGGCACACCTGGCTGTTTTCCACCACTTTCAACACATACAGTGCTTCATTTTTCCATTTGATTCATTTTGGGTTCAACTCAAATAGTACAGCAACATTTTCACTTAGTCCCAAAGCCTCTAGCTGCTAGCTGCAGTTTGAGTTGGTAATAAGAGGAGAGAGGGGGCCAGTAACTGAACAAAAGTCTCTTAGACCAGCGGTGTTCAGCAGAGAGACCTAGCCAGCTTCGATTGGTCTGTAATGCATTCTGGGAGCTGGCACACAGACTGGGATGGATGGCGCCATACTGCTAGCCCACTGACACACTACACCAGTCCAGAGGGAAGTAGACATATCAATACACACACACACACACACACACACACACACACACACACTCACACATATGCACACATATACATATAAATACAAACCACATTTTTCTGAAAATACCATATAGAAAGCTAAGTATGTGAGTAGAATACAACTATTTATGAATGATTATGTAAAATTGAAGTTATATATTGTGTGTTTGTGAGAGTTTTGACATAGTACACAGTCAATAATTAGGATGTAACCTACCTCCAAAACTGTGTGTGTGTGTGTGTGTGTGTGTGTGTGTGTGTGAGAGAGAGAGAGAGAGAGAGAGAGAGAGAGAGAGAGAGAGAGAGAGAGAGATACCCTCAATAGATTGAAGGTCAACCTTGACAGAAAGAGTGAGATCAATAATGATAAAAATACACCAACAAAATTCTCTCTCTCTCTCTCTCTCTCTCTCACACACACACACACAGACAGGCTACATTTGGGACTTCTTTCAAAAGGGACCAGCAAACTTATGCTTGGTTATACTATACACGTCATGAAAAATTAACCAATGTTATATTGGTTAGGTTTTCCTTAACTAATCAATTCCAAGTCAAATATAATTGATATGCCCTGCAAAGGACTGGTGCCCCCCTCCAGGGTGGGTTCCTGCCTTACGCCGAGTGATTCCGGGTAGGCTCCGGACCCACTGGGACCCTGAACTGAATAAGCGGTTATGGACACTGAATGAATGAATGTAAACGATATGTGAGACAACATACTGACTATAGCACTAATCATTCCCAAAAATTTACAATCATTTCCTGGAAATGTAATTTCATTATAAGCTTTTGCCTTAGGTCCCTTGCATAAAAAAGTGTAATATGTGCATGTAACCTACACTTATCCTCTCATGTTAAAAAAAATGCTGTATAAGTAGTTGTTATACTGTAAAGAAAAAAAATGTTGGTAAACAATGCACAAATAATGAGTGCTGGAGAAGGATTGAGGATCTGTGAAATTTTCTTTATAAATTTGATCCATTAACTTGATCCACTTTATAAATTTGGATGCGGAAGAGGGGCCAACTGAAATGGTTGACATGACCCAATCTCAGTAATGTTCAGAAACCTTTAAAGTCATGAATTTTTTCCAAACAAAATTTTGCAATGCACTATGCTTCCTGACTTTGGACTGGGTAATGCGCAGTGCACAATTTAAAGGAACACTAGGTAAGATTTGGTATATTTGTTCCTGGGCAGTTGCAGAATTAAATTCAGTTTTACAACACTGTCCTGGGAGTGGAGAGAGGATGAGGAGGGGGGTTTCCTACCTTCCACCAAAATTCATACTTCAATTTCTAAGGTACAAAGCACAGGATTCTAATATTCAGTGAAACTGAGTTGTTTTTTTTCTGTAGTGCGTATTGGTCATTGAATTTGTGTCTATTTGCATGTATTCTTTTAAATATGTTAATTAAACCAGTAAAGTTACTGTGAATTCTGCTAAACATAGCTATTTTAGTGGCTGGTATTTCACCTTAGATTTTAAAGCACTAGCTTACTTTGATTATGAAGCTAAGAAAATAAAAAAAAAAAGCAAGACAGGTTGAAAGACAAGCATTACAGGCTCAGCCACATTTGTCAGTGTTAGCACTACTCAACTGGCCCCTCATCTTCAAAACAAAACATATATTTTTTTAATAAATGAAAAAAATCCCTAATTACAATAAATGAAGTTAAACATAATAGCCTCTGCCCTAAATTTAATCTATGAATATACAGGGGTTGGACAATGAAAGCCCTGTATAATTAGACCACAATAATTTATTAGTATGGTGTAGGGCCTCCTTTTGCGGCCAATACAGCGTCAATTTGTCTTGGGAATGACATATACAAGTCCTGCACAGTGGTCGGAGGGATTTTAAGCCATTCTTCTTGCAGGATAGTGGCCAGGTCCTTACGTGATGCTGGTGGAGGAAAACGTTTCCTGACACTCTCCTTCAAAACACCCCAAAGTGGCTCAATAATATTTAGATCTGGTGACTGTGCAGGCCATGGGAGATGTTCAACTTCACTTTCCTGTTCATCAAACCAGTCTTTCACCAGTCTTGCTGTGTGTGTTGGTGCATTGTCATCCTGATACACGGCACCGCCTTCAGGATACAATGTTTGAACCATTGGATGCACATGGTCCTCCAGAATGGTTCGGTAGGCCTTGGCAGTGACGCGTCCATCTAGCACAAGTATTGGGCCAAGGGAATGCCATGATATGGCAGCCCAAACCATCACTGGGCCACCCCCATGCTTCACTCTGGGCATGCAACAGTCTGGGTGGTATGCTTCTTTGGGGCTTCTCCACACCGTAACTCTCTCGGATGTGGGGAAAGCAGTAAAGGTGGACTCATCAGAGAGCAATACATGTTTCACATTGTTCACAGCCCAAGATTTGCGCTCCTTGCACCATTGAAACTGACATTTGGCATTGGCATGAGTGACCAAAGGTTTGGCTATAGCAGCTCGGCCGTGTATATTGACCCTGTGGAGCTCCCGATGGACAGTTCTGGTGGAAACAGGAGAGTTGAGGTGCACATTTAATTCTGCCGTGATTTGGGCAGCCGTGGTTTTATGTTTTTTGGATACAATCTGTGTTAGCACCCGAACATCCCTTTCAGACAGTTTCCTCTTACATCCACAGTTAATCCTGTTGGATGTGTTTCGTCCTTCTTGGTGGTATGCTGACATTACCCTGGATAATGTGGCTCTTGAACAATTTGTCCTCTTTTGTACTCTGGTATGTCACCCATAATGTTGTGTGCATTGCAATATTTTGAGCAAAACTGGGCTCTTATCCTCTAATTGAACCTTCACACTCTGCTTTTACTGGTGCAATGTGCAATTAATGAAGATTGGCCACCATGCTGGTCCAATTTAGTGTGTGAAACCTCCCACACTAAAATGACAGGTGTTTCAGTTTCATTGTCCAACCCCTCTATATGTTTTTTGTACATATATAAATAAAATAATACTTGCTCTGGTGATATGGACTACAGATGGACTACAGTCTGTAATTGAAGAAATGCTGTGGACATTGTAGTATACACTTCCATTCCTTTTGTGGAGGCTTACAATTAACTTTCCCAAAAGTATTACTAGCCTAACCTTAGCCCAACTTTAAAACATGGAATTAAACATGTCTGTGTGTGAGTGTGTGTAAACAGGTTTTGGTTTTAATCATGTGATATATTCTGGTACAATTGTGGAGATAGGATACTTCCTATTTACTAACTGTCCCACATGCAGACTATTCTCCTCCTTACCCTTACCCTCCAGATTCAGCATATATTCCATTTATTCTACAAGTGTCATGAGATAGCTTTCTCTGTTTGTCAACATAATTGTGTGCATGTGTGTTTTAACAATGTTGTTCTGCTCTCTGACCCTATGCTGGCCAGTGAATGAAACACACACACACACACACACACTGCTGCCTAACCGCAAATCTCCTGCCTGCAGCAGTGTCTGCAAGCAGTCAACAGTGCTACACTCAGCATCACAAGCTGCATTAGATACCAATCAATACATATACACACACAAACGCACACACACACTGAAACCACCACTACACTGTTCATCTCAGCGATCAATAATTATGTACATCTCTGGATGCTTCAACAGAACTGAAATAGGGATCTTATAAATGTACATATGTAATTGCACACAGATGTTTTAGCTTAGAATGCTTTTACTCTGACTAAAAAGTGGTTAAGACATCCTCCTTCAGCCAGGGACTGGTATAGAATAGCAGGTACAAGTCAGTGGTGAACATCCCAGAAGAAGTCAACAAAGACATTCTGAATTTGTGACAGTAGACTTGAGAGATGTCACAACTTCGAAGCTGCAAAACGATGTATCACAATCTTTCTCTGAATGAAAACTTGGTTCTGCCATCTCTAGAGACTGCAAAAGCTGAAGTGAACACTTCTTGGGACACTGTCCTGCTAGCAAAGCAGCACACCTATTTGCATGAATCGATGCTTATGTGGCTGTCTGGAACTTACCAAGGCACTCAGTTAACACTAGAAGCACTCCGTCTAGTTGACCTATTTATACCTAGAATCCGCATCGGACATTTGATGGAATGGAAGGAATTCCAGAGCCCTCCGTTCATGACCTTTCCTAGAAATGGGCTTTTTATAACTTAAGATCTTTACAGTTCATTCTTGTGAAAGCTGATTTAGACTAATTTCGCTCTTACTTGTGCAGAAATGTGTTCAGCCTCCCACACTGCAGATAACAGGTGGTGAAAGTTCTTCACCAAATCTACCAGCAAAGGCTTGAATAATACAGTGCAGATTTTCCCAACCACTGGGCAGAGGACACATTTTTTAGTATAACATGTCTCGGCACTGTTCACAGAGTTTTGAGGCTCTTGTAAGTCTAATTACGTGCTTATACAGATTTGTGCTGCTTGCACTCAAACTTCCATTGCTTACCCTCAGATTTTCACCTCTCTCACTCAGATTGGCACTACTCCCATTCACATTTCCAGTGCTTACCCTCAGGTTTGCTATTGTGTAATCCTGAACCATTCTGGTATTATAATCAAATAGTCAGTGCAGTTGAATTATGGCTTCACTTCTACTGAGCCTCAGGCCAGGAGGGAAGCACTCTGGAGAGGTGGGTGTATTTTCTGCTTTCTTTTCAACCAGTGAAAATGAGGAGTAGCAGTAGCATAACTTCAGTAGCAAATCTAAACCCTAATTATCAAAGATGAAACATTCTGGAATATATAATGACATTGGCTGACACATATTTTTTTACTCTTTGTCAAAGCGTTTGATGCATTTTAGCAATTCATGCCAAGAAATAAACTGGATGCAAAATGTTTACGTTTTTTTCTTTTGGGACATTACTGGAGGACATCACCTCAATTTGTGTCACTATGCTTACCACAACATCAGCTGTTAGGTACAGAGGAGAGGAAAGAGAATGATTAAGCCAATTATTTAAAGATGGGGATGATTAGGAGGTCAGAAATGGCCAAAGTGGTAGATTTAGCCTAAACAGAAGGGTAACACCTCAACTCTTTTTGAGAAAATACCTAGGGATGTTTTAAGATCTCAGGACTAAAAACGGAACATCTGTAAACAGCACCATTTATTCAGTACCCCATCACTGCGCACAGCCTTAGGTATCCACAAAAAACACAGGGACAGTGCCCCCTGATGACCCCACCTCCAGCAGCCACCCTAGCTTTAATAGGAGGTCTACCATCTGAACACTGGCCAGGCCCAAACCGGCATAGCTCTAGTCAATTTGAATTTTCCGATATTCATTTCCTATGCCTGCTGGTGTAATCTGATTCCAAATAAAAGTATATCACCCGAAAGCCATCCAGTGTTATTTGATGTTATTCCTTGCAATCAGACTTTTCTAGTCTCTGAATCATTGAATGATATTAATGGTTTAAACAGAGAAATATTATATATTAACTGTTATTTAGTCTTTTACATATGAAATATTCAAACTCTTGGATGCCCCTTTTATACCCAGTTATCATTTTTAATATATATATATATATATTATTACATTAATATATTATATATGCATACACACACTATCTTGCCAATAGTATTTCCTCATCTGCCTTTGCACACATATGAATTTGAGTGTAATGCTATTCTTTATCCAAAGGGTTTAATAAGATGTTGGCCCTTTACAGCTATAACAGCTTTAACTCTTTTGGGAAGTCCTTCCACAAGGTTTAGTAGTGTATTTATGGGAAGTTTTTTACCATTCTCCTAGAAGCATGCTTGTGCGGTCAGACACTCATGTTAGATGAGAAGGCCAAATGTGTTTTGTCAGGTTGAGGTCAGGACTCTGTGCAGGCCTGTCAAGTTCTTCCACATTCTTGTCTTTATGGATCTTGCTATGTGCACTGGTGCACAGTTATGTTGCAACAGGAGCGGACCATCCCCAATATGTTCCCACAATTTTAGAATTGTCTAAAATCTCTTGGTATGCTGAAATATAAAGTGTTATTTTCACTGGAACTAAGGTCCGAGCCCAACTCCTGAAACACAACCACCAAACCCAGAGTTGTTATCTATCTATCTATCTATCTATCTATCTATCTATCTATCTATCTATCTATCTATCTATCTATACACACACACACACACACAAAATTGGCCACAAACACATACACACACACACACACATAAACATACTCCCCTCAATAAGTGAATGCATTTACTGAAAGTGTTTTGCTGTCAGTGCAGCCGATAGACATAAAGAAGTGTGAACACATGGGAACCCATTCCCTTTCTAAAGGTGTGATTAGATTTTCACACTTCTTATTGATCACAAAGACAGACTCTTGTTTACTCAAACACACTTTCAAGCTTAGATAAATCAATACTCTCTGATGGGACTCTCCCTGTGAAATTCATGAGAAAAAGTTTAGGCAACACAGTTCCAGATTTACCTACTTTTTTTTTTTGTTTGTTTGTTTGTTTGCTTATTTCTTGGTGGAACAATACATATCATAATCATCTTCATAATCATCATCATCCTTCTGGCTAAATCCACTTCAGGGTTGCGTTGGAATTATACACATGCAAAGGGCTTGACAATAAAACAAATGTGTTACAAAGCCTTAATTATATTTATTCGAATGTAATTAAATATTTGATTATCGATTGCTTAAAATACTATTTTTAGGGTTTATGGGTATTTCAATTACAATAGCTGTAATTGAATTATTTTCATTATCTATGACGCTTGCTTATTCAGACTTTTATGTAGTCCACTGACTCACCCTGCTGGTGAAAGAGCAATACTGCAGTCATTTGTCATGTAAATACTCAGGCCTACAAAATGAGAAATTAAAAAGTGGAAAAAAACAATAAATTAATATACGAATATATATATTTATACTAAGATTCCATTATGGCTACATGTATTATTTATAGTATGTTTTGGGGTTATTTTTAATAATGGACTTCTTCTTCCAAAAGCAAGTTCTTCTTCTTCCAAAGGCAACGAACTCTTTTTCAGTTGCCTTTTTGTATGTAAATTGCACCTTTTGTACGTATTCATGTTCTTGTTCAATAAAGTAAAAAAAAAAAACGAACCAAAACATCCTTAAAACACCATTTTCTTTTCTCAAACAGTATATATATATATTAGTGTGCAATATTTAATACAATATTGTGATACTTTATACAATGTTATGTGCAAAACACCATGTACAACAGTCATTTATTTAATTGTCCACTTAGTTAAAATTTATATTTAATATAAAATATTCCATTACTTAAGTTTATAGTAATTACAACGTTTTTCTTTGTTACCTCTTTTTATTATTATTATTATTATTATTTTTTTTTTATTTTGTTTACTTAATAATTTATTGGCCTTTTGTTGCTGTAACAATGTGAATTTCCCCATTGTGGGCTAATAAAGGATTATCTTATCATATATTATCTTATCCTATCTTATCTTATTTTATCTCATTTTGTGTTAAAACAAACAAACAAACACACAAATAGATAAATAAAAGCTGAAGTATTAATTCATTCCACTTATGCAGTTTAGGGACACGGTAACTGAATCAAGCGGGAATACGCCCGATATCCGTCAACATCATCCTTGTGATCCGATATTTTACTAATTTCTTCTTATTTGTAAAGAGACACGACCCTTTTTAGTTGAACGTCATGTCTGTCCCACGTCGGTATTCGTCATGTTTTGTTTAAATAGAAGACTACCTCCACACGGCGTCAGTTGTAAATAAACACACATTGCAGGTGCTCCAGTTGTTTAACACGGTAAAGGTCAGTGAGAAAGGGCTATCTCATGTTTCTGTGTGTTTAAAGTTGCTTACTCTTGAATATAAAACTTCTATTTACTTTGAAAATCGGGTAGTGACACCTGCGAAGGACTAGCACCCTGCCTAAGATGTGTTGCCGCCTTGTACCCAGTGATGCTGTGTGGATCCACCACGACCCTGAACTGGTTATCGAGTTACAGTCAATGATATAATTAATTCATTATAATAGAATAAGGTAGACACTTGCCTTAATTAAAGTTACAGTATATGCACCATTGAGAGTACCACAACTGTGAGAGTTTTTCTGATAGTGTAGACAGAAAGAGAGGCAGATTCAGATACTCTTGGTTACCTAGTGAGCAAAGAGTGTGTGGTGAGGAGCAGGTGGTGTTGCTGTCACCAGGATCCTGGGGTTGTGGCTTCGAGCCCCATCTGGGTGATCATCAGTGACTCCTGGGTATGTGTGGGTTTCATTCTACTCCCACAGTCCAAAACACATTTTGGTAGGTGGATTGGCTATTTTTAAGTGTCCATAGGTGTGTGTATGAGTGACTGTGTGTGTGATGCCTTTTGATGGACCTCATTCAGGGTGTGTTCCAGCTTTGCGCCCAGTAATTCCTGGTAGATTCTGTACACTCAGTAAACAGGCCAACATGGTTTCAGAAAATCAACGAATGCTCTGAAATATGTGCTGGCTGTGCTTTATTTTAACACTAGTTAAAATAAGTAAATTGGCCAGAAAATTCTTATAAAATTTTATAATATGCTTACTCATAATTTCATAATGAAATGTACTAGATATATAAAGATGATTTTCTCTTAATAATATATTGTTTCTTGCAGTGTAGTTTCTTAATACTACCTAAGGGTATGTTTGGGAAATTCACCAAGTAATGGTGCTTTTTCTGTTCTTACAGAAATACCAACCCTCACCAAAGTATGACTCCTAATCATGTGAATGGGGAGAAAGCAACTGAGGTGAAGAAACATTGAAACATTGAGTTTAAAGACGTAAAAGAGGCTTTCATGCAAACTACAATTATGCAGCATTGTCCGAATTTGAGTGACTGAAATCTTCTCTTCATAAGGAAACTGATCTAACTAAAGCATGTCAAATATATAAGTACAAACTTATATAATTCAATTTCCGCTGTGTACACCGGTTTGGACACTGTTTTCAGAACTGCAGTTATAAATGAACATTTTCATTTAAAGTCTTATGCAAAAAAATGCAAAGGAAATATATTTTCAAGACAAATACAAAAAAGTAAAATGGATCATAAGTACAAAATGAAAAAAAAAGACACCCAAATGACACCATTTTTGTAAGCTTTGATATTCATACTTATTTATAAACATTATCAAGGTGTGTAGAGATACTCATGTCGTACTGAAATTTAATTATGACAGCAGAAAAACATGAAAGATAATACATGTTGCACAAATTCTTATTCTTAAGTCCAGGTGGATTGTACATATTAAAGCATTTGCGCATATTCATTTTGTTCATTTTATGGCATTTGAACAACGGACACTACCAATTCATAAGCAGGGAAACCCAATCTTTGCAAGACAGAAACATGATCAAAATTACCCACACAAATAAACCACCTCTCACAAATGGACTGTCCCAAATGCATCATCACAGTTGTGTATAAAGCGTGATACGTATGCAGTCCTAGCAAGAGCCCACATGACTATAACATAGATGTTACAATTTGTTGCGTCAAAACGGAAGTCACACTAGACGTATGAAAACATGTTGGTCTCTCTGTGTTAACAAAAATATTATTTTGTGTTAATATATTAATATTTGGCATGTTAAAACACTAAATATTTGCATGGTAACAGGTTTTTAAACGTTGAAACCTATTACCACAGATATTTGGCATGTTAACATGTTTGTGTATGTGTATTTTATTGCTTTTGAGAAACTTTGTGCACCATGAATCACGACAGTTCTATGCCTCCTCATCTTCCTCAAGCTTCCTCATCACATTGATGTTGTGGGGACACCTGTGGCCTAATATCTAGAGGCGTGGGCTTAGTACCGGATGGTTTCTTGTATGATCCCAATTGCTGGAGGAATTATACCTGTCTGAAGTGTCCTTGAGTAAGGCTCCTAATCCCCAAAATGCTTCTCGAGTGCGAGGATGGCTGCTTGTTTCTCCAGGTGTGTGTTCACTGCCCCGGTCACTATATGAGTGTTCACTGCAACATATGGGTTAAATGCAGAGGTCAAATTTTGTTGTACAGTTGTACAATGATCATAAAGACCCTTCCTGGATCAGGGCCTTGTCGTGGCGGAAGGCTTGTGTGGTCTCATGACCTCCAGGGCTATGTCGTTGGGAGCTGTTAGCTCCCAGTAGGGTCTCCCATGGCGAACAGGTCTGGAGTGAAGATCCAGACAAACATTATCCAAAAGCATCCCTATGAGTACACCCTCAGTGTAAAAAATTTCAGTGTACCCTGCCCGGGAGAGGGTTACCAGGACCTACCCCTGGAGCCAGGCATGGGGGTAGTGTCCGACGGCGAGCGCCTGATGGCCAGGCAGCCCACGTAACCCGGCCGGGCTCAGCCCGAAATGCCAACGTGGGAGGATCATGTGGGCTCACCACCCGCAAGATCCAGATCCAAACTTTAACTGTTGTGTGTGCGTATGCACCTAACAGCAGCTCCGAATATTCGGCCTTCTTGGAGGCAGTGAGTGGAGTTCTAGAGGGGATTCCATGCACTGACTCTATTGTTTTACTGGGGGACTTCAATGCTCACATTGGCAATGACTGGGAAACCTGGAGAGGAGTGATTGGGAGGAACGGACTGCCTGATCTAAACCCGAGTGGTGTGATGTTGTTGGACTTCTGTGCTAGCCATGGTTTGTCCATAATTGACACCATGTTCGAACATAAGATTGCTCATAAGTGTACTTGGTACCAGAGCACTCTGGGCCAAAGGTCAAAGATCGACTTTGTGGTTGTGTCTTCTGACCTGAGGCCGTATGTTTTGGACACTCGGGTAAAGAGAGGGGCTGAGCTGTAAACCGATCACCATCTTGTGGTGAGTTGGATCCGATGGCGGGGAAAGCTGCCGGACAGACCTGGTAAACCCAAATGTATAGTGAGGGTGTGCTGGGAAAAGCTGGCAGATGACTCTGTTCGTATGGATTTCAACTCTCACCTCCGAGAGAACTTCTCACATGTTCTGAGGAGGTAGGGGGAATGGAGTCTGAAAGGACACTGTTCCGGACCTCCTTGGTGGATACCGGGGTTGAGGGAAGCTGTCAAGCGGAAGAAGGAGGCTTTTCGAGATTGGCTAGCTCGGGGAACTTCCGATTCTGCAGATGGGTACCGGCAGGCGAAAAAGGCTGCAGCTGTGGCAGTTGCTGAAGCAAAATCCAGAGCATGGGAGGAGTTTGGAGAGGTCATGGAGAATGACTTCCTGGCGGCCTCAAAGAGGTTCTGGAAAACACTCCGACAGCTCAGGAGGGGGAGGGGGGACACTGTCCAAGCTGTGCTCAGCAAGGATGGTGAAACTCTGAACTCGACTGAGCGTACTGTTGGGCGTTGGAAGGAGTACTTTGAGGAACTCCTTAACCCGAGAGACATGCCTCCTGTGCAGGAGGTAGGGCCAGAAGTGTCTGGGGGGTCAGATTCCATTTCCTTGGCTGAAGTCACTGAGGTGGTGAAAAAGCTTTGCAGTGGCAAAGCTCCTGGAGTGGATGAGATTCGCCCATATTTACTGAAGGCACTCGATACTGTGGGGCTGTCTTGGATGACACGCCTCTACAATATTGCATGGACCTCGGGAACGGTGCCTTTGGATTGGCAAACCGGAGTGGTGGTTCCTATTTTCAAAAAAGGGGACCGGAGACAGTGTGCCAATTATAGTGGCATTACACTTCTCAGCCTCCCGGGGAAAGTCTATGCCAAGGTGCTGGAAAGGAGAATCCGTCCGATAGTCGAACCTAGGATTTTGGAGGAACAATGAGGATTTTGTCCTGACCGTGGAACTATGGACCAACTCTTTACTTTTTCACAGATTATTGAGGAGGCGTGGGAATTTGCTACTCCACTCTACACATGCTTTGTGGATTTGGAGAAGGCATATGACCGTGTTCCCCGAGAGATTCTGTGGGAGGTGCTGCGGGAGTATGGGGTGCCAGGGTCGCTCCGGCGAGCCGTACGGTCCTTGTACTCTCAGAGTTTGAGTTGTGTTTGCATCCTTGGTAGTAAGTCAAGCTTGTTCAGTGTGGGCATTGGACTCCTTCAGGGCTGTGCCTTATCTCCACTCCTGTTCCTGATATTCATGGACAGGGTGGCGCGGCATAGCCTGGGGCAGGAGGGCTTCTGTCGAGGAGCTCAGGAGGTGGCATCTCTGCTTTTTGCGGACGATGTTGTTCTTCTGGCTTCTTCGCACGGAGGCCTCCAGCGTTCACTTGAGCAGTTTGCAGCCGAGTGTGAAGCGGTCAGTATGAGGATCAGCACCTCCAAGTCTGAGGCCATGGTTATCTCCCGGAAACAGATGGCATGCTCCCTTCAGGTAAGGGGTGAGAACCTGCCCCAAGTGAAGGAGTTCAAGTATCTCGGGTTCTTGTTCACGAGTGATGGGAAGAGGGAAGGTGAGATTGACCGTAGGATAGGTGCAGCGTCTGCAGTAATGTGGTCACTGTACCGCACCGTTGTGGTGAAGAGAGAGCTGAGCCATAAAGCAAAGTTCTCAATTTACCGGTCAGTCTATGTCCCCACTCTCACCTATGGTCATGAACTCTTGGTAATGACCGAAAGAACAAGATCGCGGACCCTGAAATGGAAAAGTGGAAAAGAAGATGTATGTATGTATGTATTTCTCTGTGTTACAGCAGGTAGTGTCGCTGTCACACAGCTCCATCGTCCTGGGGTTGCGGTTTCAAGCCCTGTTCCGGGTAATTGTCTGTGAGGAGTCTGGTGTGTTTTTCCTGTGCTCATGTGGGTTTCCTCCAGGTGCTCCGGTTTCCACCCACGGTCCAAAAATACAGGTTGGAGGTTGGCTACTCAAAAGTGTCCATAGGTGTGAGTGTGTGAGTGAATATGTGAGTGTGTGTTGCCCTGCGGTGGACTGGTGCCCCAACCAGGGTGTGTTCCTGCCTTGCGCCCAATGATTCTGGGTACGCTCCCCAGACAACCCTAATCTGAAGAAGAGGTTACAGACAATGAATGAATTAACATTTAATTGAAACCTCTTTAAGGAAACATTATGTAAGATTTAGCTTTTTTGCACTTGGGGCTCCCCCAGATGTAATGTAATTTTTATAACACTCTACTGAAGTCAATTTATTCTTGGAACCTTTTTTTATTTATTTTTTTCAATGCTGTGGCCCTTAAACTCCATCGTAATTGTGTGTGCAGACATTGCGATGGAAATGCTAAAACAACATATCAAGCAGCCCTATTCTGATTCCTCTTGGTTCACTCCCTCCAAAAGCTTGGGTTTGTTGGCTCCTCCTTACAGGGGATGTTACTTCCAGGTCATTTCCCCTGTCTGATGAGGTTAAGGTTAGCTCACTATATCATAAATAATTCAAATGATTGTGATGTGTGAAGTAATTCTTAATATGAATATGCAAATATATTTATGTCTCCCATTGGGAGACACCTTAAAACATATACCCTAATTGTTAATGCACCATTTTAACATTTCAAAGTTCAAAGAGTTTATTGTCATTTGCACGGTAAGGAACAGGTTCCATGTACAATGAAATTCTTTCTTTGCTCCTCACCAAGAATGCCAAATGGAAGAGAAAATGCAACGAATAACTAGATAACTAATAAAGTGCAAAGTTCACTGAGATATATACATAGGTGAATGGTAAAGTGAACGAGTGCTACAATCAAAACAGCAATAAGTAGAAACAATCATTTGTGTGACAGTAAATGACAGAGGCATTTAAACATGTTAACAGTAAAGTGCAGAGTTATTTCTGAGGTAGGTTCAGGAGTCTGATGGCAGTGGGGAAGAAAGAGTTCTTTACCCTAGTGGTCTTGCATTTGACACTTCTGTACCTCTGGCCTGAGGGCAGAAGTGTGAACAGTCCATGCTGGGGGTGGATGGGGTCTTTAAGGATGGAGGCAGCTTTCCTGTGGACTCTCTCGTGGTAGATGCTTTGCAGAGAGGGTAGTGGAGTCCTGGTGCTCTTCTCAGCAGTCTTCACCACTCTCTGCAAGCATTTTCAGTCCATCACAGTCGTGCTGCCGTACCACACGGTGATACAGCTGGTCAGGAGGCTCTTGATGACACAGCTATAAAAATTTCTGAGGATCCTGGGTGACATCCCAAATTTTCTCAGCCTCCTCAGGAAATACAACCGCTGCTGAGCCTTTTTGACCAGCTGCATGGTGTTCAATGTCCATGCGAAGTCCTCACTGATGTGGATGCCCAGGTATTTAAAGCTGCTCACCCTCTCCACTTCAAGCTCCTGAATGAACAGTGGCTGATGTCTTTTCTTTTTCCTCATATCCACTATCAGCTCCCTCGTCTTGTCTGTGTTGAGGGTGAGGTTGTTGTCCTCACACCATGCTACCAGCCCAGGCACATCCTTCCTGTAGGCCTCTTCATCTCCATCAGTGATGCGTCCTATCATTGGAAATTGAGGATGATGTTGTCCTTGTGATAGGCGACACAGTCATGGGTGAACAGGGTGTAGAGGATGGGGCTGAGGACACATCCCTGTGGAACCCCAGTGTAGGTGGTGATAATGGCTAAAGTCCTGTTGCCAACCCTGACAGACTGGGGCCTGCCAGTCAGGAAGTCCAAAAGCCAGTGGCAGAGGGTGGGGTGCAGGCCGAGTGTGGACAGTTTGTGGGTAAGTTTGTGATGGATGACTGTGTTAAAGGCGGAACTATAGTCCACAAAGAGCATCCTGACATAGGTGGATCTTTTGGCATGGTAGGTGTACTGCAGGGGGTCCAGGGTATCCGGTATACTGCGCTGGATGTGGGTCAGCACCACTCTCTCAGAGCACTTTATAATGATCGGAGTGAGTGGCCTGCAGTCATTCAGGCAGGTGGGGGGGTTCTTGGAGAGGGGGATGATGGTTGTATGCAGAGTTCTGAGAAGGATGTTAACATTAACATGTGCAGACTAACTTATCAGAAAGGAATTAAATCCACTTTGTTCAGTGTAGGGGCAAACTTGAAGACTTTCATATTTGTCATATAGCCTACAAAGCCGAAAATGAAAGGCTCATGGGTCACAAAATGCTTCCACACATGAATAATAATAAATTATTTCAACAATTTTTTTCAAACATTTCTGTTCAATCTTGTAAAAAAAACCCTGTAAGGTTAAACCCTTATTGGCTGTCAACCATGAGCAATAGTGTTTAATCAGTAATGACATACAAAGCTGATGTGGTGCAAGGTGACATCTGTCCTAGTTCTGCTCAAAATTCTGCCCACTGAATGCTTGCACAATTTTTGCTCACCTATTTTCATTAAAGTAAACACTTCAAGAGGGCTTTATTGCTTAGGGTAACAACTAGAACATGGGGATAATAGGCAGGTACATTTGTATGCCAAATTTTGTCCTGGCCTGCAACACTACATTAGAGCAACACAACCAGTGTGTAAACAAAGACCAGGATCATCTAGCTCATCATGCGTGTTTAAGACAGTCACAGTATAATAAACATTACGAAAATGTCTATCTATAATCAGCAAAGGACCTAAAATAATGACTAACAACAAAAATAGATTTTTCCCTTGCTATGAATAAGCCCTATCTCTGTTTTCTATTTATGAGTTGAATGAGCCCCACCTCCCGCTTTTACCAAACCACGTGACCTCGTACTCGTGATAGGAAGTTTGATTCATTCAATTGATTCGGTTCTCCTGAACTGGTCGTTACAATTTATTGTCCGTCGGATTCAACCAATTCAATTTGTCTTGTGAACCGACTCAATAGTTGCCAATTGATTGGATAGTCAAACAATATTCATTTTTACAATATTCAGAAAAATATTCAGAAAGAAATATCCTACAAAATAGCATATTGTTTATGCTTTCTTGGTGCCATTATAATCATAAAGCTGAATCCACGCTATATCTTGAGAGACACAATTGTGATATATTTCTTAATTTATTAAGCATATTCTTGTTAAAGCCATGAGTGTAAGCATACCCCTAGTGAGCTCATATGATGTTCTTACTCAGTACTTTATGAACACTATTTTCAAAACGTATAATGCATTAATGTGATTTTCGGTAAAGTGTCTTTGTATTTGTGCTATGGGTTTTTTGTGACATCGGTTATCAGAAAATTGAAAAGAAGATGCCTGAGATTTAGAATTTACTACAGGAAATGAATGAACTATCTGAAGAGGATGAAGTACATGCCACGCCCCACTATACTAGTGGAAGTCTTAGATTCTTCTTCTTCTTCTTCTTCTTCTTCTTCTTATTATTATTATCATTATTATTATTATTATTATTATTATTATTATTATTATTATGCCATAACTACTGAGAAATTGATTTATTATATATTCGGCTCGGCCGAATTATTATTTTATTTATTGAAAAGGGTCGGTTCAAAAAGATTCCTTCAGAGAAACCGACTCTGATTCCTTCAGGAATTGTGACGGCGGCTCTGAAATGAATCATCGTTGATAACGAAAGGTCTAAGCAGGCGTTATAGTGGATCGCTGAGCAGCTCGATTTGGTTTACGCTGCCTGTCACCCGGAGGGAAGTCCCGATAACACATCAAGTGAGATTACTGGAGATTTTGGCCGTTATTTTAGGTTTATAGCCCAAAAACCGTGACAGGGCCTTCGTGTCCTGCTTCAGTATGGTATTCGAGTCTCTTGTCAGCGATCTCCTGAACAGGTTTATCGGAGATTATGTGGAAAACCTGGACAAGTCGCAGTTGAAGATTGGCATTTGGGGAGGTAGGTTAACGGTGCATTAATGACATATGACAAAATAGTTTGCTTAAAGGGAATAAAGTTATTAACCTTTATAATTTCGCATTTCGGGTTTAAGAGTGTTTCAGTTTTATTTGGTGTGGACCCTAAATTCCGTGTTTATTATTAACAGACTTAGCAGTAAGTCAGGAAGCGATGTACGGTAATTGCTCCATAACACGTCGTTCATTTAGATATTTAAATGTTTAGGTGCGCGACCCTGAAATTGATTAAGCGGCAAAGAAGTTGATGATGATGTTTAGATGTATTTGTTGTATTTATTTATTATATTTATGAAGTGTAATATGTAATAATTTTACGTTTACTTTCCCAGGGAAATTAACACATTACAGATGGAAATAAGCTTCTTTACATTAATTTTTGTGCAAAATACGTACGAATATATTTTCTCTCATTAGAGGTTCTTTTGCACACAGTCCCAGAAAAAAAAATGCAAACACTCACAAAAATTAACCTTACATTATAAAGGCTTCCAGCCCTACTTTAATTGCGAATGGGTGGCTAAGGTGAAATCATATGTCTGCCGTGTGGTTCACTGTGAGTAAAACCATTATTACTGCAGGTTTATGTGAAAAAGGAAAGGTTGTGGTGGTGACTATGTAAAAGGCCTTTACAGTGAGTGGAAATTGGTCCCTCAAGGTCCCTCATAACCAGTATGCCAGCTGTTGATCTTTTCTGTGCCTAGGCTTTTCTTCAGATACAATTCTGCATTTACAAGCAGTACAACTCTGCATTGCAACTTCTGCAATGTTTAAAGTAACTGTCTGTATATGTATATATCAGAATATGTTTGCTCTCTGGAAAGTTTATGGTTTGTAAGACGAGTCCCACACATGGAGATTACCATGTTGTGCAGAATCTGTCATACAAATCAGTAAAATGACTGTTGCTTTACACACAAACAAATTTGAAAAGATGATTTATTGCTTCTTTATAGTGTGTATGTCTGTTGCTGTTGACTTGTTACAAAAAATATATATTTTTGAGGTTAAACTGAAAAACCAATATTGCATGTAGAGTAGAAATCAAAATTAGAAAACAGCTTAAATGTTCCAGAATTTCAAGATCACAGCTCACCACAATTTAGGACAACATGTGTATATATATATATATATATATATATATATATATATATATATATATATATATATATATATATATATATATATATGTATGTATATATATATATATATATATATATAATGTGTGTAGGTAAGTGTATTTCATAGTTTCAATATAGTTTGTCTCACAATATAAGACACTTAATTGTGAAATTTGAAAAAGAACTGTTTTGGAGTATGCTGGAGAAAAATTTTTTTTTCAGCTTTCAAATACAATTGTGATGGCAAGGTTAAGGTTAAAGTTCTTGCTTTAAATGTCTTCAGCACATCTGTAGCTGTCTGAAATGGTTCCCTAGTCACACTATTCCCAATGTTAGTCACTAAACAGTGCACTATTATACAAACTTAAAAATGATGGTTAAGTTTACGGTCCATCGTTTTTAAGTTAAACAATGATAATAGTGTTTTATAGAACCCTGAACCCTCAAAGAACCTTTTGCATGATTAAATGGTTCTTTGCATCAGGAAGGGATTCTTCAGACTGATGGAGAATATGCTATTGATGGTTTGTATAGCACCATTTAGAAATAAATTCTATATGGCACCAAAAATGGTTCTTCAATTGTAACATTTGACATTGTAACAATATAGTAAGCCTTTATAATGCCATATAGAGCACTTCTCTAAAAGTAGCTGTATAGAACAATCTAAGGCACATTATTCATCAATCTGAAGAACCCTTTCAATAAAGCAAAGAACCCTTTAATCATGCAAAAGGTTCTTCAAGTGCTCAGGGTTCTATATAGAATCATTTATTTTTAAGAAAGAACCCTTGTAGAACTGTCATTTTACACAGTGTAGTGAATGATTTCAGACAATACCTCATGTGGGTTTTCCAAACAGAGCAGTGCATGATGGGTATTCGCTATCCATATATATTGTTAGATAGTATACTTTTTGCGGTGCATTGTGGGATTGTTTTAGTCCACTGACAATTGTCTGCTCTGTTTTTGGACACTACTACAAAATGGTGGATCCCCAAAATACTGCACTATATAGTGAATAGGTCACAGTTTCAGACTCGGTGTGTGTCTCTAGGACATCGTCTAAATCTCACACTGTTCTGGTTTGAGTTTCTGTTTCTGGTTTTTTGTTCTAGTCTTCCTCCAGTCTGTCCCACAGTTGCAAACATTTGCAAGGGAGTACTTTACGCAATTTACAGTGTGACAGGAGGTAGTGTCTTGCTAACAATTGCGGTCTCATTGAGAGATCTTTGCAGGGAATCTCCTGTGTGTTGCTGAAGGATGTTCTGAATATGTAGCTGTATAAGAGGCCCAACTGCTTCTGAAGAAAGCATCTGAAAAATCATGACACTTCTTCCCAGTTTGACACTGAAAATAACATTTCCTTACTTATTCGCATAACTACATTACAATTGTAACCATTCCGCAACCGTCCTTACCACCAGTAAGGATTAATCTATCCTTTTTATGGGAGGCTTGGTTAGTGTGAAGTGGGCTTTCTGTCTGAATTTTTTCAGATAGCAAGGAACTGTATGCCAAGTCAGACTCTAGCACAGTTAGTATTGAACAGATACTCCATTGAGAGCCTCTGTTTCATCCTGTTGTCTTTCATATTTGTCTTACATGGAAAACCATCATTTAATATGGACTTAAATAGTGTCATTAGAATCTGTCAATATTCTAGAAATCACACTCTTACAATGACAGACTTCTCATGCTATAGCTGAAAAGCATTATCTTTTTGCCCCCTTCTGATCAATATGCTGTTGTTGGGTCTCAATCACCTCAGAGCGGCTTGCCGTCGCACGTTTATTACAAGCGTTCCCAGATAACTGGGGTTTGTCAGACATTAAAGGAAGACATTTGACACCAATAAATGCGCAGTATCCCAAAGTAGTCTCTTAGTTTGATCACAGCTCTTTAAAAAAAATTCACATAAAATTTCTATACCTTAACTTTAATAACTTTGGAACTTGGCTAACTGTAAATTGTTCTCTAATAATGATCTCTACTGTAAGCAGTGTAGAAGCATTTCAACTTTGCATTGGTGTGTCCATTAGTTATCCTTGTCTTTGTGGTTTCAGCCAAATATTTGCATTACATTCTTTAATCTGAGTGGTTTTAGCGTGACCTCCAAATGAGGCACGTGACACTTCTCTAGTTCTTGTTATTTATACGTAATTGCTGCAGGCTTTGTCATGTGCCGTCTCAGACCAGATTCTCAAGTCTGCTTAGCAAACTTGGCCTTTACTTACATTCTTTCGCTGCTTTTATTTCCTTTTGAGTTACAGGGAATTACTGTGAATGACATCGACCTGAGTAGTAACCCCTTAGTGTTAGCCATTTATCTCATAAAGTTATAAATAGGATTACCAATCATTTTGATACTGATACCAAGTAATACTAAGACAACTGTCCTGATATTAAAACCATTATTTCTGTACACAATACATGAATTGTTAATTATTTCTACAGTTAAAACCATTAAATGTGGGTGAAAAAGTTTATTCAGCTTTGGCATGTAAATATTAAATAAGCAGCCACATAAATGTTTAGCTGGAGTGAAACAAATCCATCCACCATGGCATTCACTCACTCATGTTGCCTTGTGTGCGTGAACCTAAATATTAACTATAATAACTTTTCAATTTTACCATTGACAAATGCTTCTTAAAGAATAGATTTACAGCCATTATGTTTGTGTGATTCTCAAAAAAATCAGTTTGAAACAGAAGCGTTAATTCCTTCATTATGTACAGGGCTTGATATCACTCAAACAGGACAACAAATTACTGTAATGTACTGTAAGTAACAATTTATTTGATTCGGCTAAGACCATGCACAGATGTCACAAAATCATTCAACTCCTTGGGCTACCTTCACTAGGACCTCTCATATCTATTATCATTTATCTATTATTGTTGCATTAACTTTTCTTTAGCTAATATCTTATTTCTGAATAGCCTGTATATTTTGTCTGTCATATTGGGTCAATCACAAAGACTGGTTTGTATTTCCTGATTGTAGGCCTAGTCCTATTCAACCATCTACAGTTGAAGTAGTTGTGATTCTTTTTATGTCCAAAAATTTTCCAAAAAGCTGTGGCACAAATAATTAAGTTTGTGTTTGCATACGAGTAACATATTGTGGGGAAAAAAACCCTTTGAGAGTTTAGGCCTCATCACAAGCACAGAGACAGCACTAGTGAAAACTGTGAAAATGTTTCACTTTTTATTATTCTCCAGCCAAGGTTATGTATGCCTGTTGGTTTTACTCAGCCTCAGTGCATCATTTGATAGCACAGAAAACACAATTTTACTAGACAGGCTCTCAAAATTAATTGGGGTCACAGGGGTAGCTTCAGTTTTCTTAGATTGAAGGGTGTAAATATATACAAATTTCAAGTTGTTTTCTTATGCTCTGAGGGATTTATTTTCCTTGCCACTGTCACCTCAGCTTGCTCAATTTGGTTAGTAAAGCTGCTTTATGACAACACCAGTATTGTAAAAAAAAAAATAGAGTTGAATTAAGTCCTGTTTATATTTGATCAAGGCATGTTATTGTTTTTCATTTTTTTCCCTTCTGTTCTGTTGGCTTATGTAAGTGGTTTATTTTTGTAGGTAATGTGGTGCTGGAGAACCTGAGAGTAAAGGAGAATGCTTTGGTAAGACCTAAGTCCTGAAAATATTTAACAGTTTAAAATCGGATCCATACTGAGCCATTCAGTCAGATGTTTACCATAAGACGAAGATGTTTGAAGAGATTTGTTGCACTTTGTCTAGTGAGAAACCATGTGTCAGTTAAAACCTACATAAGTGTAATATCTGTGGCATTAGTTGAAAAAACGAGGCATACTTATTTTTAGCTTTCAGCTTGCTCGTGAATTAGCTTATTAACCAAGCAATTCATAATTTTCTTCCATAAATATAATTTAGGTTATGAAACAACCTTTATGCTTAAACAATACAGCCACCATGCAGGGAACCTGCTCTATGAACCTGCTTAATTCAAGGGTTACAAAGCAATTTGATTCTTTAGCTCATGTGAATTGCACAGAAAGATATATAGAAATTATATTTAAAATAATCATGTTAATTGACATTAAAACATTTTGAACTGTTAGAAGTTATTGCCTCGGATTATGAGCATTTCAAACTTTCAAAATCTACTAAAGTACTAAAGTAGTTTATGAATATATTCTTTATGAATAAAGCTCCTGAAATAAGAGTTCTCATATATTGTATGTGATTATCTTTCTACTGTTATATTTATTTTCTATAATTAGTAATGCTTTCTTTTTTAATGCATACACCATGACATGCAAAATATTTAAACAATGTTTGATATTTCTTTTAGAGTGAACTGGATGTACCATTCAAAGTGAAGGCTGGCCAAGTGGGTAAGAACAAGTTTTTGGTTTCTGTAGAGGAACAAACAGTGAACACACAGGTGGAAATGGGTTTTGGAAATATCTTTCACACAGATAACCCCCTTTTTTTTAAAATACAAAGTGTTTTCTCAGTCCACAAACTTAGTGGTAAATTTATCTCGTAAACTTCCCTTTCCTTTTTTCTTGTTTTTTTGCTAGCTCACAAGATATTGTGTAGATTATTACTCATCTGTTTGCCTAACACCCGATGAGAGATTAGACCTGTATACTAGAGCTGTTTTCAAAATAGATCATTTGAGATTATGATTGCTCTGTGCAATGTTAGTGTGATGTTTTTTGAGACTAAAGTATCAGGAACCGAAGAGAGCCTTATTTAATATATGTAGACACAAGAGTGTAGACATATGATGTTTGTTGTTGCTAATATGTGTTTAGTTATATTTTAATTATTTGGTGTTATTTGAATTGCTAAAAGAAAAGAGTTAAAATATACTTTTAAGCTCATAAGTGACAGGACCAATTCCTGTGTTAATTACTCACTGTAATATTTGTGCCATTAATTTGGTTAAAATGTACATTATTGAATATTCAGTGGTGATTATGTAGCTATAATTAAAGTATTCACATAATTACCAAAGAGTACTTGAAGCAGTCAAGTAGCCTTAGTATTCATTATTGAAAGGGACGAAAACACATTTGCACTTGCAGGCAAAAATTTTGCAAATATGAAGGCCCAAAATCTTACCAAATCTTACTAAGATTTGCTTAATAACTAGAGCTAGTCTGGGCAAGTCCCATAGGGCCTTAATATCAGGCTACAGGCTTCACCATCAATGTTTTTATATAGTTAGGTCAATACTGAAATTGAAATGGAAATTACACAAGAGTAATCCAGATGACTTTTTATTTGTTTTAGGAAAACTAACCCTAAAGATCCCATGGAAGAACCTGTACACAGAAGCTGTGGTTGCTACTTTGGATGGTCTATATCTTCTTGTAGTTCCTGGAGCAAGTGAGTATTTCTTTATTATATTTCTATATATGTATTTCTATCTGACCTAGGCTCCTGGGGTTCTGGGTTTGGTCCTCACCCCGATAACTGTCGGTGAGGTGTTACGTGTGTTCTCCCCGTGTCTGTGTGGTTGTACTGAAAGCTCTGGTTTCTTTCCAAAATCCAAAAACTCATGTTGTTAGGTTAAGAAATTATCCACGAGCATAGGTGGGTGGGTGATATATTATGATGGACTTGCATGCTGTCTACAGCGTGTCCTTTCCTTGCACCCAGTGATTCCGGGAAGGACCCCTATGACACTAATCAGCATGATTATTTGTGCAGCACCTTAATGCAACACAAAATGCTTCACAAAGTCCTAAAAGTTTAAAAAAACAAATATAAAATAACATAAAAGCTAAATGGTAAAATAACATTAAAATTAAGCAACATGAAACAATAAAATAAATTAACAGTAAAGAGAATACCATTGTAATAAATATTTATTCTTAATAAAAACTCATATGAAGACTAATAAAAAATAATCAAAAGGATTAAATACAGTGTTCTTAGTTGCTTCATAAAATGATGTAATATGTTGCCTGTCTAGTCTCAGTGAGTAAACAATTTCATTCATTTTGGATGCTTTTATGCAAATGCAGGGAAAGTGTTAAAATGGACCACTTAAAAGAATAGCATTCTTCTTTGCACTCAATATAATATTTCTAGAAAGAAATGCTTAAACATGGCATTTAGTATCACACTGTGGCCCAAATTTAGCGATGTGGTCTTTAATGTGTGTTTAATATATATAAGTAACAGATGTTGCTCTATGGGCAAATTAAATATTTTTACAAACTCCATTTCTAGAAAACTTGGGATATGCAATAAAAACAAAACCTGTGATTCAGCATTCGCCAAAGGCTCAGACTTTGAAAGCAGGTGTTGCAAACTTGAGATAATTGGCAACCAATTCAAACAGAAGCTTTTTCAGTCTTTAATCTTCTGCAATATTTAAATTCAGGAAAATGCGTTGGTTAAGGCTGGATCCCAATGTTGGATGAGCGTGACTTTGGAGCCCTCAAATGGTACAGCATTAGAAACTGTCACAATAACAATAAATATAGCCACATGGGCTTGGGAATACTTCAAAAAACTGTCACTTAACTGAGTCCACCACTGCATCAATAAATGCGACCTGAAGCTCTGTTATGCAAGGAGAAAGCTATCCATCAATTCTATGTGGAATCACTAACAAGTTCCATGTTTCCAAGCTCATCTTGGATGGACTAAAGACAGTAGAAATGTGTGCAAAAGAGTCAATGATTCAGCTTGTTTTTATGAAAAAAGAACATTGTGTTATCCGTGCTAATGGCGAAAGAATCAGAAAGGGACCATCCAGATTGTTATCAGCAATAGTTGCAAAAGCCCCTATTGTATTGTATGGTATGGGGTTGCATCAGTGACCGCAGCATGTGTGACTTGCATATGTAAGAAGATTTCATTGATGTGGAGGTAACACTGGGTTTTTAGAAAGACATATTCTGCCATTTTAATGACACATTTCTCAGGGAAATCCATGTTTATTTCAGCCAGAAAATGTCAGGCTTCATTCTGTACATGCTACCAAATTTTGGCTTTGTAGGCTCAGAGGTCATGTGCTTGCCTGGCCTGTCTTAAGTCTCTTATGGAGCATCAGGAAGAGGAGAATTAGGCCATGACATGCAGATGGAATCTTGTGTCAAGCAGGAATTACCAAAAATTCCATTTGCAAATTTTTAACAATTCCTACCCCTAGGTTCCCAAATATTAAGCAGTTTAATGAAAAATTATGTAAGACAGTAGTAAAAATGCCTCTGTCCCTACTTTATTTTGTTGTTCAGTGAAAACACAGGGCACCTATCTTTGTGCTTTGTCTGTTAAATAAAGGTCATTTTTGGAAATGGGGTTTGTAATAAAAACACTATGCTGTAAATAAACATGTAAATGTATAACTCAAAACACATTATAAGCACCCCAATAACTGTAAATGATAACAAATATTTTGTTACATTTTTTTTTACACATTCCAGCTGATTATAAATCATTCCCCACACCTTATGATGGTAAGACATGTGTAAGGTGGCATGCTTTATGGTGGTGGCTGGGGTTCAGAACCTTTTGTTTTGTGATCTAATCCCAAGGCATTTACAGTGTGCTGTTTCTTCTCTGTCTTCCACTTGACATTTTTTTCAAATGGATGGGTTTATTGTTATTATTTCCTGGACCATGCTGTGTCTTCTTGTATTGGTGAATAATTGATCAATCCTGTGTAATGAAGGGTCTAATTTATGAGACATTCTAAGTTCTTTTGTTCATCTACCAATCTAAATATGTGGATTATAAGCAAATCTTAGGTTAACACACTATATGAAATATGTAAATTGATGTATTTGGGTTTTAGTCAAACAACGAATTACAAAAATACAACCTCAGTTTGAAGATGTTTCCACATATAGGGGCTGAACTGTAAATGCAGAACTCAGTTGCACAGAATATGCAATTAATATTTTTTTCCCATTCAGAATAAAGACAAAATATTGTAGTTAATACATTGTTAGATGCTACTAAAATCTGGCATTTCATGTGTTTAGAAAATAATGAACAATTACTGAGCAAGTAGATAAGTATTAGCTTAAATTTTGTTTAGATTTGATCAGCTTTTTTTTTTTTTTTTTTTTTAGCTTTTACTGGACAATTTCATTGCTGTTGCTTTTAGTACTTGATTCAAGAAATATAGAGCATTTTTATCTTTTATAGACCCATAGTCTGTTAAATTAAGAGTTGACTACTGGAAATAGACTTTGTTTTGATACTCTCCTATACATGATCTGTACATACTCTGTACAAAACACCTATCTCTTAATTTGCCCACATTCTTCTACCATTTTTTTCTACATCTGCTCTTTATCTTGAACCATTCACGATAGAGGGGCCAAAAGAATAATTAAAATAAAGAATTGTTTGTAGGAAAACAATGATGAAAAAAAAAATGAAATTGGTCATTGAAATGGAATAAGACAGTTTTATTGTTCTGTAATTGTGTTTTTAAATGCAAATATATAATTAGGCTCAGTATTTGACCCAGGTCTGCAAACTGATGACTCATTCCTTTGCATGTTGAATAACCAGAATAGAGCGTCTCAAGTGACAAAGGAGAATCTGAAAGGTGTGTGTGTGTGTGTGTGTAAGAGTGAAAGCGACAGACAGAGAGAAATCTAGAGAATGAATGAGAGAGAGAGAGAGAGATATAAACAGAGTGTAAGAGTGAATTAGTACACAACTGCAATGACACAAATGCAATTTCCCTCAGGGTTAGATATAATTCGTCTTCAGCATTTTCTTAAGTCTGTGTTATAGGAAGATGTGGCCTATTTGTTGCAAGGGAGTGTACTTAAGTTTTAAGATAAATCTTCGTGCATTTCAGAATTTATTTTTAAATCTGCTGCAAATTGATACTACAATATTGAGAATAGACTATTTCCTAATAATTCCAATATTAACCATATTAATAACCATATGTAGTACTTTGGCAAAGAAATTCACTCACATGTAATCATTCACAATATTATACCTGCTATTATAAACAGTTTTATGGTATTAATGTAATGAGTAGGGTACATGTTTATAATATGTATGTTGATTGGCAATAGTCAGTGTTATGACTGGGTTTAAAAGAGCATCTTAGAAAGCTTTCAGAAAAAAAGATGGGGTGGGATTCACCAGTCTGTAAAATAGCGCAGGGGCGAATTGTGAAACAAACCAAGAATCATGTTTCTGAAATTAAAATAGCCGAGGAATTGGGGATTTCTTCAAATAGTGTTTATAATACAATTATAAATGTCAAAGATTCAGAAGACATCTCCATAAGCAAGGGATAAACCAAATACAAATTTCGGCAAAAAAAAAAACCAAAAAACGTGTGGGTACACACACACACACACACACATATTTTTAATATTTGTAATATTTATAATACTTTTTTTAAATTCTGTGCAGATAAATCACCCCAAAAAAAAAATTAAATACAGGTTGTCATGTAACAATAAGTAAAAAGCCAAGGTGAATACGTTCGCAAGGCACTGTAGTTAGAGCATCACTATTGAAAGAGATGGTGTACTGACTGAGTATAAACTAATTATATTTAATATTCTGCATTCACAGTGAAAGAGTAATATATTTAAATTATAACTATGATGTTTTGGGTATTCCGTTTTTCTGTACTTGATTCTTTCCTTTCTTCATTTCATATACAATTGATTAATCAACTAGTAAATAAAATTCTACTTTTTCAGGGTATGTGGGTGAGGACACTGGTCTGTGAGTGAGTTTATTTATTTGTTTGCTAACTGTGTGTGTATTTTTTGTTTTTGTTTTTTGCTTTTTTTTTTTTTTTTTTTTTTTTGTGGAGCAATTAAATATGATCCGGCTAAAGAAGAACGCGACCTCCAGGAGGTGAAACAGAAGGAGCTTCAGCGAATTGAAGATGCTCTACAGTTGGCAGCTCGCAGAGGTACCTTTACTAGATTTTGCAGAAGATTACTTTAAATTGACTGTCAGTACTTACAAGCCTCTTTTTCTGCACACCAATCACAATCAATATATTTTACAATATAGTAATCCTTAATGCATCCAAAATGGTATCTTTACAGGGGAACATGCACATGTTCACAAATATATATGCAATAAATTATTCTTCTTTTTAAATTTGTGTAATTTTAAAGCATTTCTATTTGTCCAGATAATGTGACTATCTCAGCTCTGTTGTGTAGAGCTTCTAAAATGTTTAAAAGGCCATTTGTCCAGTCATTCATTCTTTAATTCATCCTTGCTTCATTCTGCTAATTACTGTATGTTATTTACTTTGTGCTGCGTGGCTGACTGCAGACTCTCAGGTGGGAGAGTTTGTGTTTAATCTGGAGAGTTATGTATATAAGGATGTCCCACGTGGTACGTACAGAGCCACATTTGTGCAATTATAGAGTTACCGTAGTTTAGAGGATTGCATAATTTCAATATAGATTTTCATGATGAATATATTTTCACATTAATTGAAAATCATTCTTAAAGGAGCAATCAGTCACTTTTACCCCACATCTATAGACCCAAACTATAGACCCATGACATGAAGAATCAAATAGTTTGTAGTCCTTGAATGAAGCCGGTTTAACAAAGCTCCATAAAGTTTAGTGACACAAAAGTTTAGTGACACATTGAAATGTCAGTGGAATGGCTTTTCATGCAAAATAGTCATTGAAGAAAACGACTTATTGCTCCATATAATTTTGTCATGTGATATTACACTCCACTTGTTTTATATATGTGTGCATGTGTGTGTGTGTGCACTTACTGTGTGTTATCTGTTCATCTCTACTCACACATACGAATGTGTGAATGATCGTTCCGTTATGTTTTATTGACTGTTCTCTCTCTCCCAATGCTGCACACTTTAAGATAAAGGACGTAAACATAAAAAACATAAAAAACCCTTTAGGAGATCTAAAAAGCATGACCAGAAACCAGGTGGGTGTTCAGGATTTACTGCTGATGTCCAGCCCTCGTACTTCCCTCAAAAAATGAGGTCTTGGCAAGACAAATCATATTAAATCTAATAAATATATCTACTGTTTCTCATTTTAAAGTTGTTGCAAAAATAACGAAAGTTTTTCCTACACATTGAGGAAATGTATCAAATGAAATTATCTCACAAAATTATATTTGTTTTTTAAATTATGTACGTACTTTTCTTAATTATCAGCTAATGCAATGAAACATTTTACTTAAATAATTGTATTAGTACAAAAATACTCTTGCAAAGACACTATATATATATATCTTTTAGATTTAATATAAAATCATTTTCCAAGACTTAATTTTTTGTAGTGTTCAGCCCAAGTCATTCCTAGTTGCACCTTGTTCAGTGTCCGCACAGTTCCATTTAAATAAGCCAGTAGGAACATGAATGGAATTTTTTATTTATATATATATATATATATATATATATATATATATATATATATATATAATTTTTTATGTAATAAATATCTTTTGTAGAAAAGCCTCAAGAAGAGAAGAAAGACACATTTGCAGAGAAATTGGTCACACAGGTCATCAAAAACCTCCAGATCAAGATCACCAGCATCCACATCAGATATGAGGATGATGTAAGTATTCTGTGTATGAGTTAAAATTAATTAAAATTGTAAAATAGAATAATCTCAAATGTGCTGAAAAACTTAATTGCATTGTTGACTCTGAATGAATTAGTTTACACTCTCCAAAATGTATTCTAAAAGATGTAAAATGATGCAAAAATATGTTTCAATTAATTGTAGAATTATGTGTAGTAAATCGTATTAATTACTAGTTTATTTGCAGGTTTAAAGTAAAGTATACATTTCCCTGTTTAAGATAAATATATTTAGTTGTATATTTGGGATATATTTGTGGGTCTTTCCTAACTAGAAGCTAAATAAAAACAGCAGAAATAAAATAAAGTCAGAAAGCTAATTTATTTTTATAGATTTTATTTTTACGACCTAATAGTGTCAGAAAGCAGGTTGAGGGTCTCTGATCTGAAATTTGATTTGCTTAATATTAGATAAGAATGTTAATTTTAAAGCTGCCATTGTTAATGAAAATATAAGTGATCAGAAAGTTGATGTTTTTTGTTGCAAAACCTGGATTGGACCCAATGAATATTTTACATTAAATGACTCCACAAGCGGAATTTATAATTTTGTACACAGCCTGATATTATTAGGCAAAGGGGGTAGTATAGGTGTAATTTACAATAATGCCATAAACATTAATCAGAAAGTGTTGCACTTTACCCATTTTGAAATTCATTATATTAACAAAACCAATCAGCTTACAGCAACTCATTTTTAATATTTCCGGGTCACCAGGGGCCTATTCAAAATCATTTTCAAGAATTATGTGGCTTTACGCCAAACCTAGCAGTAAGAAGTGATAAAATAATAATTGTAGGAGATTTTAATATTTATTTTGAGAATGTATATGAATACACAATAAAAAAAAACTATTTAATTAATCCTAGACTTGGCCAGGTTTAACATAAATGTAATAGGGCCTATGCGTTATTGTAATTATACTCTTACCATTTAATTCAGAAAACCTTACTATTCTTCCTTAAACCACAGTAATCTCAGATCATTACCATATTCCCTATGAGCTAAATCTCATCAAAAATAAAAAAGTATACCTTACTATTACTGCAAGAAATTCTCAGAAAAGCCATATACAGCATTGCATTTTATTGAAAACCTTCCAGAATTGTCAACTTAATTTTCTCTCTATTGGACCTAGTTGAACTGGACAGACTGTTTGGAAAAAAAACCTTCTGACAATGCAAAAGCCTTAAATTGTAAAACATATTACACAAAAAAGCGTGTCCCGTGGTACAATCACCTAAGACATCATAAAACAGTATGAAATTTTAATAGGATGTGATCCATCCATCCATACATCCCAGCCAAAAAAGAAAAAAACACAATAGCACCAACCTGAGAGGAGAAAAGCAAGTATTAATGGTATGTTTTTATTTCAGGTGACAGACCCTGAGAGGCCTCTTTCCATGGGTGTGACTTTATCTGAACTCAGTTTACAGGTGATATCTCACACAAATATTCACCTTTTAATGTTTAAATACACCATCATTTTTCACTGCACAATTATGCCTTGGCTATTCAAATATTATAGTCCATATTTGTATTTTTATTGGTAGATAATTTTAATTGTTTCAAACATATGTCTTTAAATTGTGCAAAATGACCTGCTAGTTTATGTTTAATAAAACATGCTTTAATATACCATTTTATAGAGGCAGGCAAAACCTTATTCCAGCATAAGTTGGCTTCTTCTCTCAGGCAGATATTAACAATCAAGTTTCTGAAGTAGATTTTTTTGCCTTTGACATTTTTATCACTTATATCTTACTTATTAGCCTATTTATAAGTGGCTTAGACTATAGTCAGGACTGAGAAATAAATTCTGACGGATAATGCTAAGAAACATTTAATAATAATGGAAATGTATAACTCTTTAATTCTTTTATTTTTGTATAATATTACATCATTCCCAGACAACAGATGAGAACTGGAGGGCTTGCATTCTAAATGAAGCTGCCAAGATCATCTACAAGGTAAAACTAATTAAAAAGCTCAAGAAATATGATACATTTTGCATTTTGTATTTTTTTGTTGTACAGTTGCTTGAAAAAGCAAATATAATTTTTTCCTTTTGCTAAATCTTAAGTGTGTACGTGTGTGTGTTTGTTTCAGCTGGGCCGTTTGGAGTGTCTCTGTGCCTACTGGAATGTTAACAGCCCAATTTTCTACAGAGGCTCATGGGAGGAGATAGTGGTAAAATATATATTTTTTCTTGACTTTCTGTGTTTTCTTTCTCACTTAATAAGGCTAATCATTTCTTTATGTTTAAAGTATTTTTACATGAATTATTTCTTGAACAATATATGACATAGAACATTTTATGGTTTGGAAAAAAGATATACAAGGTTTTGTAATATCAGTCTGTATGTGTATTCATAACAACAATGTTCAAATGCAGTGCACTAACTGCTAATAGGTTTTTTGAATAATTTTGGTATTGTAAGTATATTTTGAAAACTTGGGTTAAAAACCCAAAAATCTGATTAGAACAGTTTGCAACATCATATTTAACCATCTAAAAAGTAAAAGGAATTAAGCATTAGTTGCATTTTCCTCTTTCGTTGTAGTATCAAACATAACACAACTATTTGATACATACACTAGTATCTAATGTGTACTACTATGGTAAAAGGACCCTAAAAATGCATGTTGTTAAACATAGTGTTTAATCAGTAAATACATGTTCTTTTAGTAGGTAGCCCTGCACAAAAAACGTCTAGGGGCATACATTATATGTTTTAATATTATGGTAACATAGCATTAAAATAAAGTATATTTGAAGAAAGTATAGTGACGAAAAGTATATGAAGAAACCCTCACCTGCATTGCACAATTTGGTGAGGTTTTTTTCTTTTGTAACACACCCCAATCGGTTTAGGAAGGACTTAGTATTATTGGTGTGGCTCTAGTGGGTGGAAATCATGAAACATCTTGGGAAACATATGTCAAGTTTAAGGTTTCATCTATTGGTTCATAAGTGATGCAGCAGTCTAAGCACTGGCCTCATCATCTGGAGATCGCAGTTGTGATTCCCTGTGATGCCTCTGCCATCCAAGATCAAGAGTCAAGAGAGCATAACTGGTCCTTCATCTAGAGTCAAAAGTAATACAACCAGTTCCAAATTTAGTTATTTAATGATGTAACAGTGACTCATTGTAGCATGGAGAGCTGTTTGTTATACAGTGGGACTAAAAGATTAATAATTTTGTATCATACTTATTTTGCAATCTTTATTAAAGTCTACATCTATATATTAGGCGCAGCAGGTAGTGTCGCAGTCACACAGCTCCAGGGGCCTGGAGGTTGTGGGTTCGATTCCAGCTCCGGGTGACTGTCTGTGAGGAGTTGGTGTGTTCTCCCCGTGTCCGCGTGGGTTTCCCCTGGGTGCTCCGGTTTCCTCCCACAGTCCAAAAACACACGTTGCAGGTGGATTGGCGACTCGAAAGTGTCCGTAGGTGTGAATGTGTGTGTGTGTCTGTGTTGCCCTGTGAAGGACTGGCGTCCCCTCCAGGGTGTATTCCCGCCTTGCGCCCGATGATTCCAGGTAGGCTCTGGACCCCCCGCAACCCTAAATTGGATAAGCGGTTACAGATAATGGATGGATGGATGGATCTATATATATATATATATATATATATATATATATATATATATATATATATACAATAATATTTTAAGTGTGGAATAATGATTGTATTCTTGGTGTGTATGTAAACAGTCAGTGTCTAGTAGTAATGTGTTTGTGGTTTCTTTGTCCAAGTCAGGCCTTTTAAATTTTACTCCCTATTTACTTTAGTCCCTAATATAAGAAGGTGTGTTCATGGGTGATTTGACTTAAATGACTAAATGGCACATTGTTGTACTCACTAATGCATATTAAGTATACTAAACATACTAATGAAATGCTTTCTTCTTTCAAATAGTTTCTATCTGGCATTAACTATTTACATTTTTTTTAACACAGAGTAAAACAATGTGTTTTTCAGGATAAACTGAAAGCAGGAATCAGCACCAAAGATGAGGAACTGAAAGGCTATCAGTATAGTATGTATCTTCCTATTTGGCAACAGCTTGTATTTAATCACTCTGTCAGACAAGCTAATAAATCTGTTATGTGCTATGTCTACACTGAGGAACATGTCAATATACAGATAATACTATTACTGCAATATATAAAATGTATATTTTTATATTCATAAATATGATATATAGTTTAAAATGTGCCAAACATACTTATATTTTTGCACACAGGTTTGGAAATACTGCTCAAAACACTGACATCATTATTTATCGTAATATATTTCAAGTTTACCATTCTAGTGTAATGCTTCAAAAGAAAACCTGTATCTATGTAGATAATGATAAATTCCTATTAAAAAATAATTAGTTTGCCATTTTTTGCCATCATTATTTCTTGTTGAACCCTAACTACCCAGAAAGGTACAATACTTTAAAATGATCTTTAATCATGTTTCATTACAGTTTTCAAGCCCATCTTTGCTTCTGCCAAGATGTGCATAAATCCAAATTCTGAGGTTGAGTTGAAGTCGCCCAAAGCAAAGCTTGCCCTGGAGGTGCAAAATATTGCTATAGAGATGACCAAGCCACAGGTAGTATCCACTGTTTTGATAAGACCTGAAGAACACATTTTTACACCGTCTACTAAGAAATGTCTGCATAGTTCAGTAAAATTTTACAGGAGCAGTGATTAAAGCTGGAGTAGATGATTTTGTAGAAATCAGTAAGTGTAAAGTGTATACATTTGAGTTACAAGTATTGCTCAAAATGGATGGAAATCCATAAGAATATTGGATTTCTAATCATTTAGAATAATGAAAGTGTACATATAGATGAGGCCATATTTTCACAAATGTATGGTATACATTTGAGTTACAAGTATTGCTCAAAATGGATGGAAATCCATAAGAATATTGGATTTCTAATCATTTAGAATAATGAAAGTGTACATATAGATGAGGCCATATTTTCACAAATGTATCTGACTCATTAAAGCAACACTATGTAGTATTTCAACCTAAAAATTACAACTTCAAAGTCTACTTTGTGATGCTTTACTGAACTTTATTAGGAACCTTGTGTTCCCTTACATCACATGCACAATAGACCTTGTTGTTCATTGTTATTATGAAATTGTAATGATTAGAAACATTTTTTTGCAGTACCTGTCAATGGTTGATCTCCTGGAGTCCATAGACTGTATGGTGAAAAATAGCCCCTACAGGAAGTTCAGACCAGATGTCCCTGTCCACAACCATGCCAAGCAGTGGTAGGGACTGAATATCTTATTTCCATTGGTTCTCTGTTTGATAGATTCTGTTGTTCAGTTATTATAATCATCATTATATAGTTATACTCTCAGAAAAAGTTATGGTGGAGGTACATTAATTTTCTTAAAGGTACAAATAGTGTAACTGTACCTTTTTAAAGTTACAACAGTGGTGTTAAAGTAAATTTTTGTTTTCTCAAGGTACATTACAGTCTCTTCTTCAGAAGGAGAGGTGAAAATTTGTAAGATTTCATTATGGAACTGTGTAAAATATAAGAACATAGATCTTGGAGATGAAATGGAGTGTATGAAATCAACTCAATCTAAAAATCTACCAATATGATAAAAATGGTATAGTTATTTTCACTAACTAAAGCTACTGAAATATACCCTTGGGTGTACCACCGCTGTGACAGGATTTCTTACAGTGTACTGTAAAAAATTACTTTCATCATTGTTTGTAATAAAATACAATTTCATGGGTTGCAAAATACCAAGTCACCTAATGCACCGTGTGTTCCATTGATATATCAAGTTCTCTAAGCATTGTTTAATAATTGCATTCCAGGTGGTTGTATGGCATCAACAGTGTGTTGGAGGTGCACATCAGGCGATTTAACCAAATGTGGAGCTGGAACAATATCAGGAAGCATAGGCAGACACTGAAAGCCTATAAAGCTGTGTACAAAGCAAAGCTTACTCAAGGCAAGGCCAGAGAGGACACAGAGAAACAGATTCTGGTATTGAAAGCATAAATATTTAGTGTGAATATGATTATCCATGCTTTCACTGAGGTTTAATACATTTATTACACTGGTATTTTTCATTTGCTAGGAACTGGAAAAGCTTCTAGATGTTTTCAATATCATTCTGGCCAGACAGCAAGCACAGATGGAGGTATGAGAATATTAAAAATGCAATGTTACCGCCACATATCTGGTAGCTGGATTTACTATTAGCTCTCTCTCTCGCTCTTTCATGTTTCCTCTCAGGTGGTTCGATCAGGTCAAAAGCTTATTGCTAAGAAGGCAGCAGCACAAAAACAGGCAGGAGGTGGAGGGGGATTCTTCAGTAGCTTCTTTGGCAGAAAAGAAGGAAAGAAAAAAGAACAGGAAGAGGAGGACAAAGAGCTAGAGAGTATGTCCATTTATTTACAATTTCTTAATATATCTCTATTTTTCTGTCACTGCTTTAATTACGTTGTTGTATTAAAGTATTTGACAGTCATAATTTCTTCCAAAAAGTAGCAAACCATATTTATGACTACCTGTGTATTACAATGTACATGAAGTGAGAGAGATGAATATTCAAATTGCTCTCTAGGCTGTGTGTGAACCAGTTTACGCTTCATAAATCAGGCCTTACACACTGGGTCAACAAAATACAAAAAGTATGACTGGGTACTAGCTGTAAGTAAAATGGCCAATTTATATAAAAAAAAAATGTGAAGAAGTATCACTGAAAATTTGATTACTCTTTTAATACTAAGAGTGCTACTGTGGAACAAATACATAGAACACATTATTATTATCATAAATGGGCTCCTTCCTTAAATAGTGTATGAATAATTATGAATGTAAATATTCATATTAACTCTCTGTGTGTGATTTTGTGTAAAGGTATAGATGCTATCATGACCACTGATGAGAAAACCAAGTTATTCACAGCAATCGGCTACAGCGAGAGCTCTCACAACCTGGCCTTACCGAAAAACGTTTGTATTGCACATGCACATTTCCACCACAACCATGACTTTGAATGTCCTGTTTTGCACAGCCACACCCTGTGCTATTTAATATTGTCCTAACTGGAACACATTTTAGTTAACTGTTCATGATCCGATTTGGGCGGCACGGTGGCGCAGCAGGTAGTGTCGCAGTCACACAGCTCCAGGGACCTGGAGGTTGTGGGTTCGATTCCCACTCCGGGTGTCTGTGAGGAGTTGGTGTGTTCTCCCCGTGTCCGCGTGGGAGCTTCCCGTGTCCTCCGGGTGCTCCGGTTTCCTCCCACAGTCCAAAAACACACATTGCAGGTGGATTGGCGACTCAAAAGTGTCTGTGTGTGTGAGTGAATGTGTGTGTGTGTGTCTGTGCCAATGATTCCAGGTAGGCTCTGGACCCACCGCGACCCTGAATTGGATAAGCGGTTACAGATAATAAATGAATGAATGATCAGATTTTGTGTTTGAACACTTTTATTACTATTATTATTTATTGTTATCATTATGTTTTTTGTTTAAATATGGGTCAAAATGAATTTAAAAATAGCTGCCTTCTGCATTTATTGCATTTTGTTTTAGTAGTTATTCACATACAAATCCTATTTCTGGAGAAGTAAACAATATGTGGTGTGATTTTTATTTATTTATTTATTTAATTTTTAGTTTGTACCTTTATTTGTCTGACAAATATATGAACATGTCTATGGTTTTATTGACCAACTTCATTGTACTTCATAAATTTAAACAAATTTAGAATTTGATGCCTGCAACACATTCATAAAGAGTGGGGACAGAGGCAGATTTACCTCTGTGAAAGAATTTTACTATTCAACACTCCATTGTCGCTGATTTTCCTCTTTGTGTCATGTTATAGGAGACAGATCTGGATTCTAGACAGTCCAGTAGCACACACCCTCAGTATCGATGTAGCCATGCTGTGGTAGCATGTGCAGATTGATGCCTGGCATTGGACGTCACAGGAAAATGTGCGGCCTTGATGGCAGAATGTCTCTTTAAAATCCCAACATACACCTCAACATCAATAGTACTTTCATATAATTTCAAGTCACTAATGCCATTAGCACTATTGCACCTCCTTACTATGAGAGATTCTGCACCTATTGCTGACAACAGTCTGGGTTGTCCCTGTCCTCTGAACTCTCAGAGCATTTTCCTGAAAAAAATCTGAAACATAAATTCATATGACAAAGCACTTTTCCACTCTCTTCTTGACCATCTGCTATGAGCATCTCCTTGCTTAATAGAGTCAGGTTTTCAGGTTGCATTTCCTGATACAGGGGGAGAGTGGGACTATAGTATTTGAAAGTGTTTGTTTTTCTAAAGTACTCCCAATCCCATGTGGCTATGTATATACTAGTGCTAAGACATTTTCTAATGCAGCACTGTCTGAGGGCTCAAAGGTCATTCACATTCAATAGTGATTTCTGGCCTTGCCCTACATGTACTGATTCCCTGGTCTTTTCACAATTGTATTTATGATATATGCTGAAACTTTAACAAATTAATTTAGCAGAATTACATTGTAAAATTATTATTTTGATTTTTTTGTCTCATATGAAGTTCGACACAAAGTGTTGAGCCAATACCTCTTTTTGCAAAGAGTTGGCATGAGTTTTAGTTGAATGCTATTTTTATATTTACTTTCTTGGTTTGGAATGTTTCAACTTAAATATTCTATACTTTTCAGTCTTGTTTTATCCTGTCCCAGCTTTTTTGAATGTGTTGCAGGCCTTAATTCAAAATTTGTTTATAAATATATTTGTTTAAATTCCAAGAGAATTTTTACAAACATTTTACATGTATATATGTTTATGACCTAGTAACCATTTATGTTGAATTAATTGGTATTTCATCCTGTCATACTTTCAAATATGTGTTTGTACAGTATGTAGCAGTGATTGTGAATTTTAAGCTGTTGCGGACATCAGTGACCATCAGAGAAGAAGCTAACATTCCAGAGATCCTCAAAGTACAGATGATTGACCTCAGCACCACAGTTTCTCAAAGACCCGGAGCACAGGCAATAAAGTACGCACACAATCTCCGTTTAAATGAATTAGACATATGATGCTTACATGCACATTTTATCAGGAACATTTATCAAGTGCCTTTTTTTTGCCATATGAATTTACATTGAACTTAGATCCTACAAGATGCTGGACCCGTTTGTTTGGGAACCAAACAGTGATGATGTGTGTCTTAGGAAATGAGAAGTGAGCCTTGCATAAATGCATTTTTTACAATAACTGAAATGGGTTTAGCATCATCATGGGGGAGTTAATGAACAACACTCTCTCTTCCCTTAGTCCACACTTGAGGATTTCTTGAGCAAGGCACCTAAGCCCCAAATGCTCCCCTGGGGACAAGGGTGTCTGCCCACTGCTCTGATAGTGTGTGTTTGCTGCCCCTATTCACTAGTGTGTGTATTCACTGTTACTGTTACTGGTACAAATTTCAATTTAACGTTGTTTCCATTACAACATATAGCAATGATGTACACACTAAGCTGGCAAATGTGTATAAACATCTTTAAAATCTATTTCTGAACATATATCCTCACTGTCTGAAAATGACCTCATAGCTCCCAGAGGGTAATTCAACAGTTTTGTGTCATATCTATTGCTCCTTTCAGTCTGACACTCTCATATAATCAGATAGTGTGTAAATACAGTCAAAAAAAGGAGCTGCATTAGTGAGATACTTTAGTGAGACTAGAGCATTGTATTTTGCCTTATATGTTTTTGTCCTTGTATGTCTGCTTTCAGAGTAGAGGCAAGTTTGGAGCACTGGTATGTGACAGGACTGCAGCAGCAGGGTGTTGTGCCTTCTTTAATTGCAACAGTGGGGGACTCTAGCTCCTCTCTGCTCAATGTCCTGTTTGAAATCAACCCAGAGGACAGCAATGCTGACCAGCTCCTCAGAGTCCACTCTCAACCTGTGGAGATTATCTATGATGCTGTGAGTTACATTCGTGCACACACCGGTTAATATCTTTTTAGTTACAGGAAGATTAAGGCATGTACAATCATGTAAAATGTTTTACTACAATGTCTTAGAATTATAAGGTATAATGTTGCCTACAATGTACATTTACTGATCATTTTACCATGTAAATTCATGTTATCAAGCTTGGTTTTAATAACAAATTATTAATCAGTATATTATCAAGAATGAAACAAATACTAGTGAGCCACCGTTTGGCTGGGTATATAAAGTTTTCTGAAGATTTTCTTTCTAAAATTTTGAGTGTAGAGAGATGCCATGGTGTGGGATATGTTTCAGCTGCTGGAACTTGTAGCAACTACACTGTGAATAATAATGCTTTGATTAGACTACTGGAATATTGCAAAAATGCTTTGCAGTGTAGGAGAATATTTCAGAATGTCTTTGGGGTACAGAGAAATATTGCAGAATTGCTTGGAGAAATCTTTGCATAACTTTAGTATAAAACAGTATTGATAAACCTTTTAACACACAGGAGAATATTGCAAAAAATATCTCTACAGAAATGTCTTTAGAATTATTACAAATATTTTTTTTCTCTTTGTATCCTTATATTAATTAGCACAGGTGCACCATATTAATCCCTAATTAGACCTCAGTATCACAATTTCCCTAAATTCCTTTGCTGTTTTAGTAAACCAAGTGATTCTCTTTGCACACAGTAGCTTTTGGTGTCACAGTTATTAAGCAAAGCTTAAAGTGGGCAATAAAAGAGATCTTACAGCAGAAGGAAAACATGGTAGCAAAATCTGTATCTGAAAACACTTCAACAGTAGAGCTATCCAAGTTAATTCAACATGATCAGCAGAATAATGGAGATGGGAAAAAAAGAAACTTAAGGAAGTTTCAGAACCTTAAACTTCAAACTTGGGCTCTCAGAAGAAAGAATGAAATATTTTAAGCCTGTGGACTGGGAGTAATAAATAAAAAAGATAACTTGGTATAAAGTTTAAAATGATATAACAAAAACATCCAAGATGATATCAAAGCCACGTGTAACAAAAAATAATCATAGCAAAAAAGAGGATAAATTGGACTAAAAATACATGAAAACTAACTTCTCAAAGGAACTGGTGATTAGATGGATGGCTAGAGGCTGGATTGGGAATGGCCGTTCTGCTCCACTGTGACCCTGGCATCAACAAAGTGATGGTGGTGTCATGTTCTTGGCTGGTATCATCAATTATGAACTTACTCTCCATTAGTGGGTTCAAGATGAAGTTAAACTGAATACAGAATGCATCTTCTTGGAGCAGCAGTTCTTACAATGATGGAATAGTGAAAGTGCTAGAGTACGGAAACCACCCATGTTCGTGCAAGAATTGTTGAAGACATTGCTGATAACCAGGCTATGGAATGGCATGCTTCCTCAGCTGAATTAAACCATACTGAAAATTGATGGGCCCATCATGTACCCAGTGATTCCGGGTAGGCTCTTGACCCACCGTCACCCTGAACTGGAAAAGTGGTTATAGACAGTGGTTATAGATTAATCATTGAAAATTTAAGGGCAGTTCTGAAGCAGCAAGTTTATTTAGGTTTACATCAGTACCAGCCCACAGATGCTGTCTGGGTGGTAGTGATACTGCAAACAATATCAGTAAAGGCACAAAAAAAAAAAAAAAAACTCACCATTTCATCTTGTGTGTTGTGAATAAAAATAAAACAATATAATAAACTGTGGCTGAAATCAAACAAATAAAAATGATCAAAATAACATAAAAGGTTAAATTTTTTGTGACAAAATTAACATGACATTTGAAAAACAACTGGCACTTGTGTAATAATTCTGAACACATTTTATTTATACATAATTTCATACATTAAATTTAATTTTCAGAACAAAATTTCAGAATCACATGACATAATTCCTATGTAATTGAGTTTTTGTGCATTTTGTTTTTGTAGCTGACAGTAAACAGCTTGGTAGAGTTTTTTAAGACGGGAAAAGGAGTGGACTTAGAGGTGATCACCTCAGCCACACTCAGCAAACTGGAGGAGATAAAGGAGAAGACAGCTACGGGTAACATATAAAAATAAAAAATAGTAATTATATTATTGTTGGGACAGCGTCATGTTAACCACTGTCTTACATGACATCTTTTAATGGTACTTTTAAACAGTTTGGGAACTGAGGATAAATATTGCTAAATATATATAGTGGAATTAATATAGTGGAATTTTACACATTTTCTTTAACACATATTCTCCTGGGTATATTGCCCCTGTCCCAACTGTTTAGAGTGTTTTGCAGGCAGTTAGTATTAAATTAGCTTATATTCACACAACACAAATTAAGTTGGTAAATGAAAACACAGCAAAGTGTTTCTTTATAAATTCCCAAAGGGAATTTTACAAAATTAACGCATTTTCCCAACCCAACTTTTCTAGATATGGGGTATATATACTTCATCATATTTTATTAAGTAATAATATTTGTTATATGTTGTATATCCATATTTTTATTGTATTTTAAATTATATATTGTCAAATATAATGATGAACAGACAATTAGATATGGTCCTATTTCTGGATCAGTAAAGTATCTGGCTATCTGTCTATTTATATAATAATAATTATAATACATTTAACCTTTTGAAGTTTTTACTTTAACTTCCATCAAAAGATATGAGGTACAAACTGTATTCTGTCAGATTTATAAATTCATAACATCAAGCATGTGCTTCATTCACCATATTCTATATATTTTTTTCTTCATTTTAGGTCTGTCTCACATTATTGAAACACGTAAGGTTCTGGATCTGAGGATTGATCTGAAACCCTCCTACTTGCTGGTGCCAAAATCAGGCTTCTATCACAACACATCTGACCTAATGATTGTAGACTTTGGTAGCCTACAGGTGATTATTAACGAAATCCAAACACATATATTACAATGTGTACTTCATGACTCATTGATAAGTGTCTAAATGCCTCCAACCACTCAAAGAATTATTAATTCAGCTTGTGCTAGTTCTAGAAACTTTATGGATGACACAAAAAGACTTCAAAGTTTAAAACCTAGATATCAAGATAATCATAATCAACATTTCCTGTGATGGCTTTTACTGTAGGAAGGGTTGTTTTTCAGCATTTGCTATTTTTTTAAACATCATTCAGTCAATAACCACTTTTATTTTAAATGCTTATTTTTAAAAACCCTCTAGTTGTATTAGTGACCAACTAACATACAGAACGTTGTCCAGAATTACATTTACACAGACCAATTTTGGTTAAAAAACGACCATGTTCTAAGGTTCTGGACAGCGACTATTTGTCAGGCATGGAACAGAGAGTGAAGCTAGAACTATTTTTTTTCAGCTGTACCATGATAAACAAATGCAACTTTTTTGAGATGATTTTACTGTATGAATTCAGGCTGGTTGAGGCTGGTTTTAGATGATTAGAAAAGCCAGATATTGCAATACCTGTTTTATTTACACTGGACCCTAACCCTATAGCTTGAACTGGTAGTTAGCATGCTAATCTAAAAATATCCTGTTCTTAAAAAAAAGAAATACAGAACACAACTACAATAAATAAATTTGCTCACAATGTGTATATTTATGCATAGCTGTATCCATGTGTGTGTTTTCCAGCTGAACAGTGTTGACCAGGGAAGTCACCAGCAAGCTTCTAGTTTCTCATCATTGGAAGAGATAATGGACAGGGCATATGAACGGTTTTCCCTGGAGCTCCGCAGTGTTCAATTGCTTTACAGCAAGTCAGGTATTAGCCACTGAATCCAACACAAATCCCTGTTGGATGTAATAATGTCTACACCTGGTTTGATTTTCTAGAGAAGAGAATACTTTACTTCCTACCATCCAAATTTAGCAATACAATTATAAAAATTTTCAGTTTTTCTTAGAGATCGATGATCAGTCATTGGAGAAAATGACATTTGAAGTTTTGTTCCATTTGGGCATTTCTGTAAGTGTAATAAAAACCGTCTGATACACCATTAGGTTCAATAAATCAATGTACTTGAATTGTATACTCAAAAATACTGTGTTTTGATTAGAGCATTGAGGATCTACAGACATCATAAATACATATCTAGACCAGTTTCAGACAGATTGTAAACAATAATCAATGTATTGTTACTGCATCAACTGCAGTTTGATGACTATCTTTGCTTGGGCAGATTTTCCCCTCATAAAGGTGTTTATGCTATCGATTTGAAATTTAAATCATGAATTAAAAAAAAAAATGACTTGAATAGCAATATTATATTAAAAATGATTGTGCTTGGGTCGCACTACCCTCTACAGCTATAACAGCATGCACTCTTCTGGGAAGGCTTTCCCATTCATCTTCAAGAGCTTTTATGAGCTCAGACACTGATGTTAAATGAGAGGGTCTGGCTTGCTATCTCCATTCAGATTCATCCCAAAGATGTTTGATGGGGTTGAAGTCATTGCTCTGTGTGGGCTAGTCAAGTTCTTCCACACCAAACTAACCCAACCATGCCTTTAAGAACCTTGCTTTGTGCACTGGGGCACAGTCATGCAAGAACAGAAAAGGGCCCAAACTGTTCCCACAAAGTTGGAAGCATATACTGGAACTAAGTGGTGGAGGCCAACCTCTAGAAACATTTATAGCAATAATATAATTATTGCTTCTTTACTAAACTTTAAGGTTGGAATGATGTGATCAGGAAGAACGTTCTTCTGGCATTCAACAAACTCAGACTTGTGCACTGGAATTTCAGATAGAACATGTTTCCTCTGATCCAGTCCAGTGGCAGTGTATTTTGTGCTTGGTGATGTAAAGATTTCTATCCAGTTTAAGTAGGACAAACACACCCTGGAGGGGGTGCCTGTCCTTCGCAGGGCGACACACTCACACATTCACACCTATGGACACTTTTGCATCGCCAGTCCACCTACCAACGTGTGTTTTTGGACCATGGGAGAAAACTGGAGCACCCAGAGGACATCCTCGCATACATTCACCTGGAGCGGGACTTGAACCCACATCCTCCAGGTCCCTGGAACTGTGTGACTGTGACACTACCTGCTGCGCCACCATGCTGCCCCTAATTTTTTCTAGTCTATGTTAATTTAATATCTTTGATGTTCACAAGAAGTCAGTTGCATAATAGTGCATTATAAGCATCTTCATAAATTATATATTTTGCATTGTTTCCACAGTACTTCTAATGTTTTCTTATTAATTTTTTTATTCTTCCCAGGTGAAGCATGGAAAAGTGCACTACGGCAGGGTTCTTCCATCCAGCACATTCTGCAGCCGATGGACTTCACCTTACAGCTCGCCAAGTGTATGGTGGAGAAAGATGCACGTATGCCCAGGTTTGTTTTTCTTTCCTTTTCTCTCTCTCTCTCTCTCTCTCTCTCTCTGTCTCTCTCTCTCTGTGTGTTTTTCTAAGCTCTTCTGTTTTGTTTCTATAGGTTTAAGGTGTCTGGTGAGCTGCCATTGCTTCATGTAAAAATTTCAGATCAGAAGATTCAGGGGGTGGTTGAGCTGGTGGACAGTATTCCTCTTCCACACACTACTCCTCCTTCCACCCCCACCCAGAAGGTCAGAAGGTTATATATAAATTATATATAACACTTACTTTATTATGCATATGTTACATTTTTTTTTATATTTCGTTGGAAAATATGATCACAGACATATTGGATATTATGTGTCCAAGCAATGGTATTTGCATAGTATAAAGTATAATATAGTAATGCCTAGTTAATATAAATGTAATACAAATTTAAAATTTAATATGAATATGTTTATATATAAATATAAACAAATATATAAATATATATAAACAACTGAATATGTTTATATATAAATGTTTAGAACATTGTTTTGAAATTTTTCTTAAGTATTTTTGGTTTTGATTTTGTAAAAAATAAACCCATAATAGAAAAACCTTAGATTCTCGGATATCTTGTGACATTGGTATTGAAACTGTTATCAAATATTGCACATTCTGTATTATTTAGGTAGGAAATTTCAGTAATTTCTCAGAATTCTAACAGGACATTTTTTGAAGATTATTTGAAGAGTTATTTTGTATACTGCAGCAGTCTGTGATATCAGTACTGCACATTTTGAAGCCTAATAACAATATTGTGTAACAATATGTAGAAATTTAAAAACATTCTCATCAGTTTAAATGATACAATTGAAAATATACATAACTTTTAGACATTTCCTTGAAGTTGTTACCAGTGATTCAAGTCTGAAACTGAAGCTGCTCAATAATTGTGATGTAACAGCAGATTATGTGTCCATTTTGTGCTGAAGAAACAGCTTTAGCAGTGCACTTGGGCACTCTCTCTTTCTTTAATGAGCTCAGTGCTGCATTCCATTAGGTATGGAATTAGGCTAATACCCACAGTCACAACATTCCAATTAGGACCCTTCAAAGCGCAAAGTAGTGGTTTACTCAACTTGAATAGACATGCTGCAGTAGCAACATTTTATTTTGTGTGTGTGTGTGTGTGTTTTGCTCACCCAGGCACTACCATTGGCAGACTCCAGGCCCCGGGTCCTGACTCTGAGTTTAGATCCATCAGCTCTTCCTTATTCCATGGAGTCAGGTTAGACAATGTACTCTCAATGTACTTTTCACTATGAGTGTGCCCAGAAACCTTATAAGTTTTTTTTCTTTTTGCGACTGATCCCCCTGCTCTCCTCCATGACCCAAATACAGTTGTAGGCATCTTGCCAATTGTGCAAATACTTGAGTAGATGAAAGAGGCTGTCACAAGCTTCCTACAAGTCGGCCTCTAGTTGAAGACTGTCTACAGAAAAACTGTACATGACAACATGAGAACATCTCTGATTCAAATGCTGTGCTCTGCTTGTATTTAAAATGTATTTAATCTGCCAAATTTAAAAAGATGTCATTGGCTGTGACTGAAATGGCTCTCTATTTAAATTTTAGGGCCCTACTGAGTAAATTGCCATTTTTCTTGGAGTGTCAGATCAGAACTGAAATATGCAAAAAAAAAAATAATTTATTGAAATAATGCAGAAGCATTTTATCTATATAGCGGGTGAGAAAACACATCAACAATTGTAAATTGTAAGTAAATATATTTTTAAAGATGCTATTGACATGCAATTCTCACCAGATGTCGGTTACAATCCATCGAAACCACACATGCAAAGAAATCAAACCGTTGATGTCCATAAATTAAGTTATATGTAATAATGAGAAATGACACAGGGAAAAAGTATTGAACATAAGAACAAGAGGTGCAAAAAGCCATGGAAAATAATGACACCAGCTGAAATCTATCAGTAATTAAAAAGCAATCTGCCACTTAGTGCAAATGAATGTCAGCTGGTTCAATTGATGGCCTATAAAAAGGTGCTTAATTATCAAAGTGCCACACAGGAAACATCTCACGATGGGAAAAAACAGTGAGCACGCTCAAGACCTTTGCAACCTTATTGTTGCAAAACATACTGATGCCATTGGTTACAGAAGAGTTTATAAACTACTGAAGGTTCCAGTGAGCCCCATTGGGGCCATAATCTGGAAGTAGAAAGAACATCATTTCACCATAAACTGGCCATTACCAGAGGAATGAAAAGAATTATCAGTAGTGGTCCAAGAGCCAAGGACCACTTGTGGAGAGCTACAGAAAGACCTGGAATCAGCAGGTACAAATGTTTCAAAGAAAACAAAAATTAACGCCATGGTCTGTATGCATGCTCACCACACAAGACACCATTGCTGAATAAAAAGCATTTAGACAAGCCTGTGGAGAATATAGTCTGGTCAGATGAGACCAAAATTTAAATCTTTAGATACCATAATACACACCGTGTTTGGAGGTAAAAAGGCACTGCATATCACCCCCAAAAACACCATACCAACAGTGAAGTTTGGAGGTTGGAACATTATGGTGTGGGGCTGTTCAGTAAACGGCACTGGCACGCTTCATATAACTGAAGGAAGGATGAATGGACAAATTTATCAAGACATTCTTGATTAAAAAAAGCTGCTGCCATCTATGGTCCAGCCAATCACCTGAGCTGAATCCAATTGAATGTCAATGGAAGGAACTAAAGCTCATAGTTCATTGAAGGAGCACATTGAAACCTTCAGGATATGAGGAGTGTTTGTGTTGAAGATTGGGCCAAAATCACAACTGAGCAATGCATCTGACAAGTTTTTCCAAACAGGAGGTCATCACCAGCAAAGGCTTTTACATGTAGTATTAAATACATTGCAGTAAGCATGTTCAATACTTTTTCCCTGTGTCATTTCCCATTATTACTCATAACTTAATTTACAGACATCTATGGTTTGATTTCTTTGCATGTGTAGATTGGATGAGTTGTTACTGACATCTGGTGAGAATTTTATGTCAGTAGTACCTTTAGAAATATATTGACTTAGAAAATAAGTGACATGTTCATTACTTATTTCACTGTTATTTTTTTGTGTGTCTGTGTGTGTGTGTGTGTGTAGACTCTGAGGAAGACACCAGTGAAAGGTCACTAGATGAAGAAGCTCAGAGATCAGCTTTTGAAGAGCTAACCAACATTCAGTTTAAATTTGAAGTCAAAATGGTAAGCTGCTTATTCCGCTCACATTTTCTTGCTTTTTAATGTAGTGCTTAAATTTTATATTCCACTGATTTCACATTTAGTAAGGAATAACTCTCTGAAAATAATTAAGAATATATATGTATTTCTGTTTTAACATTTTTATTCAAACATAGCTACATAGTGGGTGTTGACTGCTTTGAGTTGTATTTTGACCCACTTTGACTTTGGTATTTTGACTGTTGAATATAAAGTATTCATCTTTTATTGATGTTTTGAAAAAAAAAAAAACAGTTCTAGAATGCTCTTTAGCACTCCTGACCAGATACAGTCTACTTTAAACAAAATCTTGGTTTGTAAAACAAAGTGAAAATGACACTTGCGTATCAACTGTGGTGGTACCAGGCTATAAAAATCATGAATCCCTATAAAAATATAACATTTTTAATGTTTTATGGATGGTATTGAGACTGATAATTTAAAAACCAATTTGTAAACACAAGTGAGTATTTCAAGTGTTTAAAATGCTATTTGCCATGCAATGTTTTTTTGTATGTGTGTATTGATGTATATGTGTGTTTAGGTGCTCTTGGAGCTCACACGTCAAGCTGCTCAGGAAGACAAAGTGTTGGCTTTGAATGTTTCTCAGTTGGGTGCTGAAGGCAGGCTGAGGACACATGATGTCACTGTGACATCATACCTACGCAAGGTCAGCTTGGACTACTGCGAGATCAGAGGTACACATGAACATAAATGAAGGCATTTAATCTACATAGCATTGCTGTCATAACAAAACATATATCACTTTCATTTTTTACTTAATGCAAAAAATGACTTTATATTGTGTCAAAGTTTCAGTATGAATGGAGGAATAGAAATGATCCAAGAATATGGATAAAATTTTTTTTATCTTTAATCTGTAGTTTCAAAGGGTTGATTCATAGTGTTGCCATTTTTAAGGCCCCAGATATAAAATCTAAATATGTGATTCTGATAAACAGACTTATGGCTTTAATTGATGACTGGAAGAGGAAGATTCTTCTTTCTCCAAAAATTTGACCATTTTTGAGTTTTTATTATTTATCTAAGACGTATGCTGATTTTAAAGCATGTATGGTCTTAGGCACTCGCCGGTTTTCAGTAAAAGGACTCTTTTCCTTTATACCAAAGCATGTTTGAATCACCTTAAATTTTTAATTTACATTAAAAGCATATTTTTTTTAATTATTTAAAAAAATATATAAAAAGATAAATTACACGTGATGCAATTTTTGATAAAGTGAAAAAATGTACATTTACATGCATTTTAAATCAGTGATTTCTGAAATGTTTGTCATATTTGGTTCAGCTGTGTTCACGTGATGTTTGCACAGATGTTGTTATAGAATACTACAATTAAATTCCATCACTGTTTACTTTTTTGTTATGTTGTGTCTGTGACATGCGCGGTTGTCTGTGCAATTTTCAGATGCACAGAATCAGCCACTTCATCTGATTAGCTCATCAGACAAACATGGATCTGATCTGCTGAAAGTGGAATACATTAAAGTAAGCACACAATTCTTACTGATTAAAAACTATTTTATGTTTTAAAGTAGTTTATGGTAAACACTCGTGTGTGTGTGTGTGTGTGTGTGTGTTATTTACTGTCACTCAGGCTGATGTGAACGGACCCAGCTTCCAGACTTTGTTTGACAACACTGAGCAGATGCTAAAGGTAAACTGCTACATTTACATTTATGCATTTGGCAGACGCTTTTATCCAAAGCGACTTACAAAAGAGGATCTAACATTCAAACTACAGCACAATTTATACAAAATACCTTCCATTAAGTGCAATATGCCAGGAAGTAATAAGTGCATTAAAGAAAGACATTCAGTGCAAGAGATACATCATGGTTAAATTGTGAAAAATGTGAGACTATTAATACTTTTCAAATTGGTTAACCCAGGGGTCGGCAACCCGCAGCTCCAGAGCCACATGCAGCTCTTTGATCCCTGTGATGCGGCACAGCTTTTGAAAATAATTACTGAGTATTTAATTAAAATGTATATTATTTTAGTTCGTTCATTTTCAAATTCAATGTAATTATATGAAGATTATGGTGATCTTGTAACATCTAAAATATTTTAATATTTAAAATATTTTGTCGTTCTTAATACACGTCACAACTTCCAATGTGCGACACCCGCCAGTAAAATAATGACGCCACGCAGAGAGAGGACAGCATTTTTGCTTGCTGCCAGTCAATAATTTAAGTTCGGCGTTTTTTTTCCCCATTACTACAAGGACTCAAATAGACATTGAGTATTTTACTTAACCGTTAAAAATGTTTTGTTGCATGCAGAGATGTTATTTCATTTTTCTGCAGTCGTTCATTAATTTCATAAATGTAACACAGTATAGTTTGTTTATACAAAGCTCAAAGGCAAAAAAAAAATCTGTTATATGCAGTGTTTTTTCATGTAAAATTTCAAAAGGGTTTTGTGGCTTCCAGTGTTTTCTTTACTGTGTGAAACGGGTCCAAATGGCTCTTTGAGTGGTAAAGGTTGCCGACCCCTGGGTTAACCGGTCAAATGTCTTAATTACTTGTTCACTACTTGTTAGTTAATAAATATTAATTCTGGAAAAAGTAATCAAAATCTTGATAAACACTTTCACTAAAGTTTATAATTTGTTAGCTGGCTGGAAGAACTCAAGTGTTAATGAGCTAAACCTAGTAAAGGATGGTGACTACAAATTATGGGCATTTTCAAGGAGAGGTAGCTTTATATAAAAATGCTCATGTAGTCTTATATTATTGTCCAGTACTGCACAATTAAGCTCAAACAGGGATGAAGGGTTCGAGCTTAATATTAATGTTGGCTGTATGTTGATAAATTATGTTCATGCACATTTTGTAAAAATTTGGTTTGTATTTAACAGGTAGAGTTTTCTTCGCTGGATTTTCTGCTGCACACAAAGGCATTGCTGTCCACCATTAACTACTTGAACGCAGCATTGCCTCAGGAGCTCACAGCTTCTAAAGAGAGAGACACAAAGAGACAAGCCGAAAGAGCAGTAGCTGGGAAGACAGGTAAACAAACACACATGGTGCCACATGGACTCAGATATTTATGTCCCATCAAATTCTAAAATGTGTTTAAACAGCTTTGTAATTTAAAGGAGCTATCAATTGTTTTACCACAAAAAATTAACAAAGCATGTTTTGAGCCCTTATGCTGCAAAAGTATGTAATTGACCATTTTTATTTTATAGAAGCACTGCTACTTGTCCAGTATTAGAAGAATAGATAAGCATGTTTTTAGTGTAAGCATGTAATGCAGTTGAAAATAAAGCCTGATAAGCAGAAGAAATTAGTAATTGGTGAAAGCAGTAGATGAAGAGAAGCCATTTTCTCTGGGTTACAGAATCTCTGTTATATCAAGGTGACTTAGTACAGTGGCTGCTTCATTATGTGAAGAAGAATCGTTAGATAAAATGATTGCTCTTTTAACTTTGGCACTGATATGTTGTGCTTTTTTCAAGGTTTTTTTTCATGGATGCCCTGTTTTTCTCTATTTTGTAGGTTTTTTCATGGGTAATTAATGTATTTTGTTTTCCTGATTTTGCACCAAGTATGACATGTGCATTGGTTCTGGAATAGCAAGATTATGCTTGTAAACAGAGCATGTTAAAGACTGAGTATTTTAGTGTAATCTAGAGTAAGCAGCACATTAACAGGCATCTTATGAATCATGCTCCTGTGCTCTTTCAGTGTCTAGGGGTTCGAAGGACTCAGGAGTTGTAAGTTTCAAGCTGTATGCCATGCTGGGCGCCTTTGGAGTTGTTGTCTGTGACGACAGAAGCAGTATTGCAGACATTCAGATCCAAGGTACTGTTCATAGTATTACATTATTCAAGTGTTTTAAACATGCAGTAATCAAAAAGAGGCGAATAAACATGTAAATATAGATAGAAAAGAATAATATATATATATATATATATGAGATATCAGTCATGTACAATAGAAGACTGCACTGAAGAGTGCATTGTAAATGTAATCATAATATTCTGAGATAAACATACAGTGGCCTGAGTAAGAGCACTCAAGGCTTTCAATCTGGGCTCTATATTCTGGTCTGTGATTCATTAACATCGCTTAATGCAGTATTTTACAAATTCCAAAATTTACTTGCCATGTGAAGGACTGACGCCCCCCTCCAGGGTATATTCCCGCCTGGCGCCCAATGATTCCAGGTAGGCTCTGGACCCACTGCGACCCTGAACTGGATAAGCGGTTACAGATAATTGTCTGCAACCACTTTATGCAGTTCAGGGTCGTGGTGGGTCCGGAACCTACCCAGGATCACTGGGCGCAAGGTAGGAACACACCCTGGAGGGGGAGCCAGTTTTTCACAGGGTCACACACACACACACACACACATTCAATCACGCATTCACACCTACTTTTGACTCGCCAATCCACCTACTAACATGTGGGACAGTGGGAGGAAACCGGAGCATATTTTTATTTGCTGAAATGTTTTAATCCTCTGTCAGTTTCTGGCCATTAAAGATGTTAACAATGCTGTTCTTGCTAGGCATTGATGCATCTGTGGTGGTCCAGGCCAAGGAGACAGAGGTGTTTGCCCGACTGCGAGATATTGTGATGCTAGATGTGGACCCGAAAACAATACACAAAAAGGTTGGAGAAGTGCAGGGAAACCTAATTTTCAACTCTTATATGGAACCCACACATGCATTATCTGTACATTAATATTTAATTGTTTATTAGATTAAATTTGGATCAAAGTACATTACGGCTCAAACTTTAGAGATGGTGGTTTATCAATTTATCTTCCAAATTGCCATTAGGTACAAGTCATTAGTGTTTGTTTAAAAGAAATATAATGCGATTGTGTAAGACAGTCCACTTGAAGAGAGGCCAGCTGAAGAAATTCTGAGGAAAATAAATGTAAATTTAGACTTATAACAACCATGCAAAAGCTGGTAGAGCGTCAAAACTGTACCAAAAAAAGAAAAGTCGATTAAACATTTCTTTAAAAAAAATCATGTGTTTGTGTCTATCTTTCCAATGAAAAGACAACTTTTAGGTTTGGGTCTAAAATATTTAGAGAAGCTTTTACTTCTCTAGTGGAAATAGACACAATCAGAAGCTGTTGTTTTTCCCAAAATAATTGACTGACTGTCCCAGAACCCACACTTCAATATCATTGAATGTACTTGATAATATATGAATTATGAGAAAAAATATTTAACCAGCTTCTAAGTGTGTGAAAATGATATCAGACAATTATTTTGAAAAGCTAAAAAGTATCCTCAAAAGAATGGAAGCTGCAGTACAGCTGAATACTACATACTGAAAAAAATATGCTTAACTTCTGTGTAGTGTCTAGGATGCCAATAAATGTATGACTTGTACAAAATGGCCATTTTGATTGAAAATAAATAAATGAAAAGTGTTTTCTTTGTGTTTTGAGCTTTTGCGGTACAGTACATTCACATTAATTATTTGTGAGTTTTCATTCTTGCGGGCAGGCAGTATCTATTGTGGGGGAGGAGGTGTTCAGCTTCAAGATGTGTCTCTACCCTGGGGCCACTGAGGGAGATGGCTACTCTGACACTTCTAAAGTAGACAGCAAAGTCACCCTGAGAGTGGGCTGCATCCAGATCATCTACTTGCATAAGTTCCTCATGTCTCTTTTGGTAAGAGTTAGTTTTTATAAATCTTATACCCTACTCACACACAGCAACACATTGTATTATGTTATAGGACAGTGGTTCTCAAACTGTGGTACGTGTACCGCTAGTGCTACATGAAGCAGCAAGAGGTGGTACACCAAATGATCTGGAAGAACATACTACTAAATTAAGGAATTTATTCATAACTGAAAATCTAAAGTTTTTATGTGTAAATTACATAATGTTTTGCAGTTTTCATAATTATGCCCCAATGAAATTAATTTGTGTTGTAGAAAAATACAACGTGCTACGCATACAACATAGTTGATTATGTCTGTAAGGGAATGATGGGTGGGGGGACTGCTTTTTTCCAGGGAGGGAACAGAATCCCCAGTTTTTTTTTGAGAAATCTGTGTAAAGAAAGTTTCAGTTTCAGTTGCTCAATGGACGTAAACAAAGGCTAGCGACAGATATGAGCAATTTGGATTTTATTATAAAAAGGGCGAAGCAAAAACAAGAAAACAAGCCGAGACCAAGCCCATGAAATACTCCGGAGCCTAGAAGGACTAAATCCAGAGGGAAAAATAGAGACTAATTCTGTACATGTGAAGACAAAATAAAAGAAAACACTCGGCTGAAGGAAAACGTGGCTGTTCTTCCCATCATTACAGCCTTAAAACAAGGTTTAACACAGCACTGCCCCTCTTTCACCTACTGCTACAAACACAGAGAGCCACTGTGAGCACCTGCTATAAGCACTGCATTGTTTTCACCTGTAGCCTATTAAAGCACCTAAATAAATTGGCCTCTTCTCATTTTTTATCTATTTCAAAACGCTTATTGCCCATACATTTTATATGTTCTCATAAATGTATAATCGTGTTTAAAACATTCAGTTTAGGCCTTGTTATTTGTATTCTTTCTATAATTGTTAGATTATTAATAAGTAATCTAACAATTAATGATAAATTAATTAGATAATGTTAGATAATTGTTATGCCCCTGGAACAGAGGAAGAACCAGGGGTGCACATGTTTCTGTGTTAAGAATCATTGGTGGTACTTGAAGGTTTTGGTTGGATAATGGTACATGGTCTAAAAAGTTTGAGAACCACTGTTATAGAATATTGATTAGCTGAGTCGCTATATTGTCTTTATATTTTGGTTTGTAATCCAACATGACATTCAAAGATTTGTCTGTGCATAGCATAGTGCATTTTAAGAATATGGCACATTAATACAGAATTAGATTCATATAAGCTATAGCGTTACTTAACAACATTAGCTTTTCCAGAACAATATCTTACTTTTACTTAAATCTTTTATTTTAGATACAATTGTCATAGGTCAACTTAGGGCGTTTTCACACCTGTAGTTCGTTTGTTCTGGTCCAAATCAGTTAAGAAGCTCGTAATCTTGGTTTGTTTTCACACACTGAAAAATCCAAGCGCACCAAAACGCGTCACCACAAACCACGTGAGAATGTTCTCACCACTGATTGGTCAGATCCGACTGAAAGCAAGAATGTAAACACAGGAAGGTCCTGTGTTCTGGTCTAGTGCATTTCTGATCCATTACTCCGATTAGTGGCTAAACTTTAACCAATTCTCTGTTTACCTGCCTTCTGAGTTCAGTATGCAAAGCACACCCTGGCTACTAATGCTGTTAAGCACCAACCTGCGGCGTACACCTTATTGTTGGGTCAGATCGAGGTCGGATCACGTTCTCATCAGAAACAATCCACACCAGAGTTTGTTTGGAACCGGGCCGAGACCATCTCCTCTCTCAAATGTCTTGGTGCGGTTGTTTTGGTCTGCATTCGAGTGTGAATACTCCTTGCACCAAGGGTGAAAATGAATCAAAGTTCAATTTAACCGGACTAAAAAGTGCAGGTGTGATGCAGTTTTTACCTGTTGAGGAAACTAGTCCCATTTGTCTGTTTTTTTAATATTAAAGTAAATTTAAATATTGGCACAAGTATCCCAATAAGTCCTAAATGATCAGTATTGGAGTTATTCATGGCATATTTTAATGAATCACTACAAAGCCTGATTCGATTGCAATCCATTATTATTATATATTAAAATATAAACAATTATAAAATGCAATAGGGATCATAGAATTCATTGGGACATTATACATTTGTCACACACAAGGTTGCTTAGAAGATTGAAACAAGCAATATTATGTGAAATTTTCTTTAACCTCTTTGATATTTTGGTTTTGTTCATTGTTATCCCCTGATTGTTATTTTTGAATGTGTCTTCTTATTTACAGGAATCATTTAGCTATCAGTATCCCTCTACTGATGAGGTACAGGATCGGGCATGCAACATTTAAAAGCCCTTTGCTTTGCAGCTTTACTTTTAATGCACCTTCACATTCACTCACACTCAAAGCACATTTTAACAGTGTATATTACATTATGCCCTTCTATTCATAAAAGTCCATACTAATGTCATGGTTATTAATAACTAATATTGAAAGGTCATTTTTCCTGATTGGAATGAATTTGTAATATTAAAAAAGTAATGTATTTATACTATTAATGTTAATACTTTAGAGTTTTGCTAATCTAATTATTTATGCATTTTAATACACCAAATGAAGTAATAAATGTTTATGCACATTTCTAAGGTTGAACTAGCTTCTGGGCCATCCCATGCCAACCATAAAACATAAAAAAAAAAAAAAAAAAACCCTTTTAAAGGAGCCATCTGTAATACTTACAGTATGAGTTTAAGATGAATACTGCAGTTCAAATTCAAAACACTGGAGAGAGTTGTCTGACCCCCTCCACCCTCCTCCCCATATGCAAAGCACTCATGGGTTGCCAGGTTAAGGACACACAACATACATGTACATGCAAGATAGGAGTTTGATGAATTTGGAACTTAATAGCTAAAAAGAATTTGCCATAATCAAGCAGTTCATATAAAAACATGTAAATCATGTAACTAAATCATTTAATCATTGATTCAGCCATAAAACTGAATACAGTCTTCTAATATGAGTAAAAGTATTGTATATGATTTCTGTTCAATGGATAAATCACTAGACAAGGCTGATGTCTTCCTTATCGATTTTTCACTTGCACCTTAACATTTCAGGAAGCAGATGTTGGCTACTTATGCATAATTTTTATATTCAAATGTTTTTTCCACCTTAAATGGGTCCGTTTACAAGGCCACAATTGCTGTTATTAGTTAAAATTTTATTTGAATTTTCGATTTCACCTTAAATAGGCAAATATGTGAGGCTGAAGTTTTTGAAACACATTTATGGTTCTTCACTTTTTTAGTTTAAAACACACAAAACATCAACTTGACACCTTTTAATTCATATATGCACATCTATACATTTTTTTTTTTTTTTTTTTTTACAGATTTTTAAGAATTACTTGCGTACATGTTCAGGAGAAAATGAGTTAACTCTGGATCTGTTTTGTAGTCCTGCTGGGCTCTAAGCTGTCTTCATCTTTCAAATACCAGATGATCATCACCAGATGATTCAACTTAAAATGTTTCATTAATCTCTGATGTCACCCCTGGTAATTTTATGATTTCATACAGTAAAGGTATTACATATTGCTCCTTTAAATTTTGCCCCATCACTTTCAAGTTGTTGTGTCCCATTTTTTTTATATCAAATGTAATAGTCATTTAAGAAGACTTAACTAAAACATATGAACACAGTTATGAATGAAATTAATATTGACTTTGAAATGTTTGACATTACATTTTGAGATGGCATGGGCTAACTCTCCTTAAACAAAAATGTTTGTAGGTTCTTGAGTTAATAATAGTTAATACATAAATATAATGGACTATAATCTTTCATGTAGATTTGCATGCTTTGGCATTGAATTTGTCTTTGAACTTGCAAAGTGTCTGGGATTTTGCGTTGTTTCACAGTTGATTAGCAGGTACAGTACAGTCAGGTAAAATTATATACATTGAAGTAGGTGTTGATCTTCCTTGTACTCATTTAAAGAATTATTTAAATATTGTTATTTAATTTTCCATGCAATATATTGCTTTCTTATTCTGGGGTTTTAAGTGTTACATTGTATTTGATATATAACGTGTAAATATAGCCCATAAATTAAATGCTACTTTTAATTTTTTAAATTATATTCATTTTGAGATTGCAGTATACAATTAAAAATGATATTTTAAGCATATATCTTATAATGATACAAACAAGTTTGCAGCACATTATTTAAAAAATAAATGCCTAGAAAATGCTTAAACATATACTCCGCAGTCTCAAAATGACAAGTATTAGATTCAAGATCATTTCTTTTGTGAAGATTTTTTTGTCATGTATGAGAAACTTGACTATTTATTTTTAGATGTCATTCTTCATATGGACCTACTTGCATGTATGTATGCAATGCTATTCAGATGCAAGGACACTAATAATACTTTGTTAGGATTTGGAATGTACAAAGCACGAAGAGAATGCCTTTTTTTTTTATGAACACCACTCTCAACATGCTTTGCAGATTGAAAGCACAGCCTTCCACACACCTGCCATGCATCTCAAGTCCTCTTTCACAGATTACAAGCACACTCTCACTTCTGACAGTCTCCTAATCTCCTTGTATTCAAATTTGCAACCTGTTTGTAAATTTGGTTATCAGAACTCACACATTACATTTCTACCAACAAAGAGCCAGTGCTGATTTCCAGGATCTATTGGCGCTTTAGGTTTTTCAGAAAAGGCTTAGATTTTCAATTGTTTTCAAGTGATTTAATTTTGCGAAAGTGTCTTTCAGTGTCCATTTGCAGATCATGTTTAAAACAGTAGGGCTGTGCCCTATGTTTTCCATGCTCTCTGCTCCACTGTCCATAGAGGAGTACTTTATAGTTCTGCAATAACAGACTAGTCAATATATTGCCCTGTATACTTAGTTTGCCCCCTTTCACCTAATGGACATCAATGGTCAGGACCCCCACAACAGAGTTTGTATGGTTTATGTTCTCATTGTCTGTGCTGCAGTGACACTGAAGTGGTGGTGTGTTAGTGTATGTTGAGATGATGGGTCAGACCCAACAGTGCCACAGGTGTTTGTAAACACGTAAATGTCACTGCTGGACTGAGAATAGTCTACAAACCAAAAATATTCAGTCAACAGTTTCCTGAGAAAGAGGATGTCCAACACAAACTTTGCAGCAAGCTGCTATCTCTGACTTGACATCTACAAGTTGGACCAATTCGGTAGCTGTGTTTAAAAGAGTGGACAGTGATTGAACCGTGTTTAACAACTCCAACAGCACTGTTGTCTGATCCACTCGTACCAGCACAACAGTGTCATTGCCATGCTGAGAATAATCCAACACCCAAATCATACCTGCTTTGTTGTGGTGCAGTGGGTATTATTTGGGTTGTGAAACATGCTCAGCAGTGCAGTGACACTAACTTGCCAGTTGGTTGTTAGCATTTGTTGCCTTAGAATGAGTGGATTAGACATAACAATGCTGATGTTGTTTTTTAAATACAGTGTCAACTGGCAACTGCATTAGACAAACCGACACTTTCAGTCATGCAATATTAAAAAGATATATATTGTAGTTACCTGAGCTGGGAATGTTCACTATACACAATCGGCAATCTACGACACACTACTTTTGTCCCCTTGTGTCATGTGTTCCTTGGTTCTAGATCTAAACTTGATAAGGTTATAAGGTTAGAACTGCATTGAAGTTGCAGGGTTTTTTGTGCAAAATCTGAGATTTTAGCTCTGGCACGATGTTGGTGGAAAAGTGCTTATTGTGAGTGAGAACATATCTGCATGAGGTTTCTCTTGTATTTTTACAGGGTAGCTCATGTAAGATCCTGTCACTTTTCACAGAAAAGTGTCTCTCAAACCCATGGCTCATACACCCACCCCTTTTGTAAAACTCACAGCGGATTGTTTCCTGATTCTCCGTTCTGTTTCTTTAGACATTTGTGGACAACTTTCAGACGGCAAAAGAGGCTTTAAGTGCGGCCACAGCTCAGGCAGCGGTCAAAGCAGCTTCAAGTGTGAGAGACTTTGCTCAGAAGAGTTTCAGACTCTCCATTAACATCAGACTGAAGGCTCCACTCATCATCATTCCTCAGTCCTCCACCTCCCACAATGCCTTTGTTGTAGACCTGGGTCTCATCACTGTGAGCAACAGCTTCTCTCTACTTCCAGTCGAGGGATTTCCTCTTCCGGTTGTGATGGAGACCATGGATGTCAAACTGACCCAGCTCAAATTATCAAGGTAACTTTTATTAATTATTTTATTTTATATTTATTTTAAAAATTATGTGTGAACAAGAAATTATTTTAAATACAGTGTGTATATGTAATCATTCTCATTTAGAGATCGTTGTAAGAAGTGTACTATAGGATTATTTAATATTTTTCAAATGCTGGCTTTCAGGACAGTTCTGAGGCGTGATGCCCCTCAGCCAGAAATGGAGCTTCTGCAGCCCATCAACCTGGAGCTGCTTGTGAAGCGAAACCTGGGAGCCTCATGGTTTCCAAAAATCCCTGGAGTGGAGGTCAAAGGAGTGCTGAAGTCCCTAAATGTGAGTTTTACTTTTTTGGGTTCATTTATTTTCTTAATTCATTTTTAAATTAATAAAATACATAAAATTGTGTCTAACATTAGGTGCCAAAAAATCCTTTCTCCTCAAAACTAGAAACAGATCCCAAAAAAGCAATATGCAGTGTAGTGTATTGTGAACATATTATGCAGGGTATTTGGGCAGAATGTACAAACATAATTGCATAAATAATACCAGAAATGTGCAGAAAACTATATTTAAATAAGTGATTTGCATCTGATTGGGCGGCACGGTGGCGCAGCAGGTAGTGTCGCAGTCACACAGCTCCAGGGGCCCGGAGGTTGTGGGTTCGATTCCTGCTCCGGGTGACTGTCTGTGAGGAGTTGGTGTGTTCTCCCCGTGTTCGCGTGGGTTTCCTCCGGGTGCTCCGGTTTCCTCCCACAGTCCAAAAACACATGTTGCAGGTGGATTGGCGACTCAAAAGTGTCCGTGAATGTGTGTGTGTCTGTGTTGCCCTGTGAAGGACTGGCGTCCCCTCCAGGGTGTATTCCTGCCTTGCGCCCAATGATTCCAGGTAGGCTCTGGATCCCCCGCGACCCTAAAAAATTGGATAAGCGGTTACAGATAATGGATGGATGGATGGATTTGCATCTGATTGGTGTCAGTACTTACAGTTGGATAACCTCAGATTAAAAAAAAAAAAAGCTGGCTCAAGTGTCTACTGCTTATGATTTAGATGTGTTAACATTTGCAGATGAGCTATAAAAATGCATGACATACAGAGAAAATGCTGCTTAACAATTATTAGTTTCCTGTGTTTGTTTTAGATTGCACTTGGTCAAGAAGACTTGGGTGTTCTGATGAGAATTTTAGCAGAAAACATTGGGGAAGGCAGTAGAATGTTGCCTTCTGACGTGAGAAAACCTTTCACTGAAGGTAAAATAAATGTCTGTGAACAATTTAATATCAGTGATACCCCTCATGTTTTATGTAATTGCAATTTTATTTCCCAGATAAGTCAGAAATGAATGTGGACCTCAAACAAAATCTTCCTGTGGAGAGTCGGCAAGCAGATACTGTTGGGAACTTCAGCGAGGACATTGTCAGTATTCTCCTCAACTTTGAAATCATGGAGGTACTGCAGCAGATCTGTTTAATTGCCCAACAGCTAAAACAGTAAAATGAAAGCTTTCTGTTTCTATTTCATGTCTACTGACCACAAGAAGGCGACTTATCCTATGACTCTATTCACTATTTCTGTATCATGTTCCATAAGACACATCAACAAAGTCATATGGAACATAGCCCATGTAAAAAAAAAAGGCACTGCATTTGATATTTGTCCTCTTTTCCTTCTCGCATTTTTGATCCTGTATGCTGTGCTGCGCATCTAAGCATTTAAAGTATTTTTAATCCTCTAAAGTTATGGCATTTTGGTGAATATTATAGGTTGGTAGGGTAAGTGCTGTTCTACCACCATCCAGTGCTTAAAGCTTTGCCCTGTCCAGTCCCCTTAATTTTTAATCCCGCATTAGATTTATTCAGCTTCTTGTGCATGTGCTTGGTTGTTTTCTTTCTGTGCCAGCTATGCTAATGAGAAGTCCAAGGCTCGCGCAGTAGTCCCATGTTATTCATAATATTAATAATAAAAAACCACCAAAACATCACATTTTATAAAATTATGAGGATGTTTCCTCACCATTTGCTAGCTCTCCATTCTCCATTCTGTTTGCAAGCTCAAAACCAGTCTAATGTGTTTACGAAGCCCCAGTGTCAGTAAATTATTATTGGTTTAGCTAAGAAATAAATGCTAATTTGTTCCCATGGAAAAATTTTTAAAAATAAAATTTGCAAACCCAAAGTGACCTTTTATAATTAGTAATAAATAAACAGAAAACAATATTGGTTTAATATGGGAGTTTTTCCCTTTGACATTTCAAGCAATTCTTTACAGAATGAAGAGTCAAAATTTTTCCATTAAGCAATAATGGCTCTTATATTACAAAGCAATATTTTTGCATCTCCAGTTTTTTCGCTTTCATTGAATTAACCTAATTGTAAGCAGTGCCACCAGCCTCAGGAAGCAAGCATGTGAGGCCAGCCCAGCCCATTTATTCTGACGTGGTTTTATTAAAAACCCTGAACAGTTTAGCATGTAGGAGAATGCAAAACTGTGCAGATACCTATGCTAGCTAGCATTGTGGACAGAGTTTGGGGTTCACAGGGAATGCCTATCTACTCAGAGATCCATAGCAATTGTGAGTAACAACATCAGTAGCATTCCTTTTTCAGTAGGAACTGCTTCTGTCTTTGTGCAGGTAATGATGACTCTGAAAAAGCCAAAGAATGGAATTGAGTGTCCCTTTTTGGTCCTGCATGCAGCTCAGCTTGGAGTTCAAACTGAGGTCCACAAATTTGACATGGAGGCCACCACATACATCAAAACTATCTCCATGAAGTGTCTGGAGTTTCCAGGTATTTTTAGCTTATTGTTAATAATGCAAATGAACTGATGCAGTAAAATTGCAAATGCTGGAAGGTTCTAAAGGCTTGTTTAAAGTTTAGCTACAAAGTAGATTATTCTTTCTCTGTCAAGATGCTACTAGACGTAAATATAGCAGAGCAATGGATTAAGACAGGAGAGAGCAGTAGAATATCTTGACTGTATTATAGTTTCATTCAGCACTACCTAGTGGACAAATTGCTTTACAGTGTTTGGGAAGTTACTCTGAAACAGCAGATTTTCAAAATACAAACTACTCCTAATTTAAAGTAGCTAATCTATTCTCTTAAAAACGTAGTTACAATACAAACTTCTAAGAGAAATTAGCTATCGACATTGAAGCTACTTCACTGAGCATCATTAGGTATATCTGTTGTACTCCTTAAACAAAATAAGTGCATGATATTTAAAGTAATATGAAAATGTTTATTTCTTTATATATATCATTTAAAAATAATGTGAAACTGTAAAGAAGATCAGAATCTGAAAACATAAAATCAGCACATTTTATGAAAAAAAAAAAAAAAAAAATATATATATATATATATATATATATATATATATATATATATATGTATATATATATATATATATATATATATATATATATATATATATAATCATCAAAAAATTATTTATTTCAGTAATTCAGTTCAAAAAGTGAGACTTATAAATTGTATAGATTCATTACAAATAGAGTGATCTATTTCAAGCATTTTCATGCATTTCCATGCATCCTTTGATAGCAAATATTTAATCACATTGCTCACTATTTATTTTAAGTATTTTATTTATTTAATTTCTTTCCTGATGCCATAGATTCATGTGGGGAACCCCTCTGTATTCTCAGCTCTTCAGCAGAACAGGACACTGAACTTCTTAAAGTGAAGTATATTAAGGTCAGTTTTTCTCCCGTTACTGTAACTTTGGCTCAGTGTCCTTTCTTTGCTCATGCAATCTTGTGCATAAATTTTTTTAACTGCATTAATTGTTTTAGATGTGCCCTGACCTTAATGCTAAGTCCTCAATTATTGTTCATTATTATTGTTGTCTATCAACGACCATACTGTCTTTAAAATAAATAATGTGTATAAAAATATATATATATATATTTTTTGGTGGGCATTTGATGAATTCTACTTTAGATTTCTTCTAAATCTCTTCATGTGGCAGTCCATATTATTTGACGTTATCGTCCAATACCTAGTTTTACCGGTTAATAAATAATTATTTTAAATTGTTATATTTCTTATTTGTTTTATATAATTTTTTTTGTTTGTATTTACTGTGATTATATAAATGTTATACAAGCACCACACTTACTGAGAAGGCATTTTAATTACATAGTTTAAAACTATATAATTATCTTAGGTGCCTAAGACTTCTGCACAGTATTTAAATATAATTTATTTATTTTATTTATTATTATTTTTTTAATGGTTTTGGTTTTTTGTATTCAGGAATACTTATATGTTTTCTAATGCATTTGATTAGTGCACTCTCAAAATAATATTTAAATTGAGAACTTGTTTTAAATTTAAGTTTTTCAATTACATTTTTATTTCAAAACAATCAAACTTTAGCGCTGGTTTGGCTCCATACTATAGCATGCTTTTAGTTCTTCTGTGAATGTTTTAAAAACTGTATGAAATGTAAAGGGCAAACAATAGCTGCCCTTTGTTGGTTGAAATTGTTGTAACATTTTAAATGTTTTTCCAGCAGGAGGTGAAATATTGAGGGAGAAAAAAGTGTGCAAAGAAAAATAGACATTGAAGAAGAAAAACATTTTGGAGACAGGAAAAAAAAACTTTGGGAAAGAAGAACGTTTTAGAGGGAGAAAAACTTAGGGGGAAAATTTAATGACAAAATGAGTGAGATAAAGGCAAAACTTTGATTCTAAAATATACATTAGGTAATATATTTATTTAAGCAAAGGATATTAACAACTTTATTGAACAAAACAAATTCCAGCTGTTGAAACAGAAAGACTATAATAACAACAATAAAAATAATAGTAATTAAAGTTTTTAAAATATGATATATTATACAGGCTGACCGGAATGGGCCTAAATTTGCTTCCAGTTTCAAGAACACGGAACAGAGGTTTGATGTACGTCTTAATTAATTTAATTCTATATGACTATCTACAGTTTTAAACTTCTTAATATTTTTACAGAGTTGAAATATTGTATGTTTGTGTAGATCAAGTTCTCCTCGTTGGAACTGATGCTCCATACTGAGGCTCTTCTCTCCACAATGGACTTCCTTTCTGTGGTCATGTCTTCTAGCAGCCTCCCTTTCTCAGAGAAAGAGATCAAAAAGTCTGAAGAGTTGAGAATAAGCTCCACCAAATCCAGTAAGAGGACACACACAAGCAGAACTGCACACATTTCTGTTCAGTTATCTTGAGGAACATAGAAACTTTTGATGGGTGCACAGTTTGCTCAGAGATTTTAATTCCAAGGTCACATGGGAAATTAATGTGTCGCTTGACAGTTTAATGATGAGGTGGTTTGAGTTTACCAATAGCTATAGTTTAGCTACAGAGGAGCAGAATATTTCATCAAATTAAGTGGGAGCTAAGAGAGCCAAGCAAATGAAAGAATAATATTAATTCAGAAATTTTATAATAGAGTCATCCAGCACCACCTAGTGGATGAACAAGTTTAATATTCAGTAATATTCAGTTAGACACCAGGGGCTTTTTTTTTTATTATTTTTTTATTTATTTATTTTTTTTTAAGTTGTCTGACAAAATAATTGCAATCGAGTTGGATCAAACTTGAAAGAATCGTTTGATGGGATCCATTTTTTGATCCTGAAAATTTGGATCAAGATTTTGTCTAACTCAACCTTCCAACTGGGTATTTTAAAACTTAAAACAGTAACCTTGGATGTAACAGGATGATTTTCATGTTCATTCTACCTTCAGAGCTGGATTAAAGCTGCATGGAGGATATATTTTGTAGAGAAATGCCTATAAAATAAACCTATGCTCTGTAAAATGATTTAAAACATTCACAGTAATAAAAAATTATTTAAACTTACACTGTAAAAATAGCTTTAAAACATATTTTTTTCAACATAACATAAAATTAGCTTACTTTTATTTAATTATTTTGGCAAAAGTGAGAAAAATACTTGTCTAATTTTGTTGGGGTTTTATAAAAAAAATACCAGTTCAGCAAAAATATATAAATAATGTTAAAATGTAATTTATCCACAAGATATTTAGCCACATAGAGGATATTTTAAAATCATAGAAAACTTTCAAAAACCATTCCCAGGGGAAACATTTTCTCAAGTTGGAACTCTGGTGGGATTCAGAAAAAGGAACTTCAGGAATTTTACTGAGAATAAAGAATTAGTTTGAGGGGAAGACACAAAGTAACACACTTAATAATACTGAGATAATTACTTCACTCAATGTTCAGCTACAAAGCCAGAGTAAAATTTTAACTTCTTATTCCACTCCACTAATGCAAACACAGATTAAGTTAGAGCATCTGTTTCTGTTCCAGCTGTGGTGAGCTCCCCCTCTGATGGTGACAGTATCGATCTGGAGTTAGACATGCAGCTGGGGGCATTCAATGTGCTAGTGTGTGACCTGAGATCCAACATGGCGGACATCAAGATTCAGGGTAAGCTTAATGTAAACTCCCCTGCTTCAATTCAGTTTTCATTCTCATGTATGTTTATGCTAATTAATACATTAAAACATTTCTTTCTCACAGGTCTGCATGGCTCTCTGTTAATGCAGGGGACCCAAACCCACATGCTCGCTAGACTGAGTGATTTTGTCATCATTAATGTAGATCCAAACTCCATCCACAAAAAGGCAAGTTGTTATGTACCTGTTCCAAAATATTATAACTGCTAAAAATGTATCTCCAAAACAATAACATAACAGTAATGTAAAAAGTAAAGAACTTAAAGGTACGAAAATAAGACAAAGCTGTTGGAAAATTCAACAGCTTTGTGTTTTCGAAGTGTTTCCTTGGAAATTCCATTCATCCATCTATCATGAAATGTTCAAAGAGTGTACAGAGTAACTGTTGTGTTCAGGTAATTTAGAAAAAGAAGTCTGGAAAGTAATGATTATGTTTAGATATTATTCAGATACACAGTCATATGTGCAGCCACTTTTATATTTAGTGTAGCATCATTGTTGATCTTTGTGCATTTTATCTAGGCTATTTCTATTGTGGATGACGAGGTCTTTAGCTTGAGTATGAGTCTCACCCCCAAAGCCACAGAAGGGGTGGGATACACAGATACTTCTAAGGTGGACGGCAAAGTGAAGCTCAACGTTGGCTGCATTCAAGTTGTATATCTGCACAAATTTTTCATGTCACTGCTGGTAAGGTGTACAGAGTTAGTAAAATGAAAATTGTGTTTTTGACCATTGAGGTTTCTTTGCATGCTGGTACAGCAACATCCATATCCTTACTGTCCAAAAAAAAAAAAAAAACCCCATATATGTATATGAGTATATATATATATATATGTATATGTGTATATAGAAACCTGCCACACACACACACACACAAATATATAATATTTTTCACTGTGAGCTCATCACTGTGAGCTACAGATTTTTTCAACTCAATTGGATAACCTATTAAATCTACTTCTGATATACAGAATCTTTTTTCTACTGGCAGATCATTTTGCTCTGATATATATAGGATGAACTTTGATATATATAGAATGAACGCTGATATATATAGAATGAACTTTGATATATATAGAATGAACGCTGATATATATAGAATGAACTTTGATATATATAGAATGAACGCTGATATATATAGAATGAACGCTGATATATATAGAATGAACTTTGATATATATAGAATGAACTTTGATATATATAGAATGAACGCTGATATATATAGAATGAAAGCTGATATATATAGAATGAACGCTGATATATGTGCATTCAATGGTTCAAATATTGTATCCTGAAGGCGGTGCCGTGTATCAGGATGACAATGCACCAATACATACAGCAAGACTGGTGAAAGATTGGTTTGATGAACACGAAAGTGAAGTTGAACATCTCCCATGGCCTGCACAGTCACCAGATATAAATATTATTGAGCCACTTTGGGGTGTTTTGGAGGAGCGAGTCAGGAAACGTTTTCCTCCACCAGCATCACGTAGTGACCTGGCCACTATCCTGCAAGAAGAATGGCTTCAAATCCATCTGACCACTGTGCAGGACTTTCTCAAGACAAATTGCTGCTGTATTGGCCACAAAAGGAGGCCCTACACCACACTAATACATTATTGTTGTCTAAAACCAGGTGTTTTAGTTTCATTGTCCAACCCCTGTATGTCAGCGTTCATTCTATATATATCAGCGTTCATTCTATATATATCAGCGTTCATTCTATATATATCAGTGTTCATTCTATATATATCAGTGTTCATTCTATATATATCAAAGTTCATTCTATATATATCAAAGTTCATTCTATATATATCAGTGTTCATTCTATATATAATCAGTGTTCATTCTATATATATCAAAGTTCATTCTATATATATATCAAAGTTCATTCTATATATATCAGTGTTCATTCTATATATATCAGCTTTCATTCTATATATATCAAAGTTCATTCTATATATATCAAAGTTCATTAAATATCTCCTGTTTGGCTTGCCATAATATATATATATATGCAACTTATCTCCCAAAATAGTAACTTTACAGGTGAAAGAAAAATAAAAAATACTTCATAACTTTCAATGGAAGTCAAAGTAAAAAGTAATTTTGGACCATTCCTCTTAGTTCATTCACAATGAAATGCTTTGATTAAATGATGTAAAAAAAATTTAAAAATGGACATGCATGTTTTTAATTGGACAGTGACAATATGGGTTGTCTGTTGAAGTGTAAAAAATATATATATATTTTAACAAGTAGAGTTCCTTTCATTTTATATACTTTATATACTCTACTAATGTTATCAGTTACGTGAAAAAAAAAAGAAAAGAAATATGACAAGACCTCTGTGATAAGGTCTGGGGATAAATAACAGTCAGTTTGATATTAATCTCTGATTTTTTATTATTATGTCCCGAATAGAATTTCAGTAATAACTTCCAGACGGCAAAAGAGGCTGTTAGTGCAGCCACAGCTCAGGCAGCGGTCAAAGCAGCTTCAAGTGTGAGGGAATTGGCTCAGAAAAGTTTCAGATTCTCTATGGACATCAGGCTTAAGGCTCCGCTTATCATCATCCCTCAGTCCTCCACCTCCCAAAATGCTGTGGAAGCTGACCTGGGTCTCATTACTGTGAGCAACAGCTTCTCTCTGCTTCCAGAGGAGGACTATCCACTGCCTCCTGTCATAGACAATATGGACGTGAAGCTCACCCAACTTAAGCTTTCCAGGTAAGTGTGGTGTGTATATATACACTTACATATATAATTTCAAAAATTTTCTCGGTTCTTCAATACAGACAGAGTTAATTGTTTGACTTTCGATATCCCCTACAATATCAGAATGATAGTTTTTACAACATTACAAGGCGTGCATGTATATTGTGGATGTACTCTCTATATATACATCTGCTAAATATTTAAGATCTGCTTTTCAATTACTTCAGACTGTTCCATGGTCTCAGCTTGAAGGAGATTGTGCCTTTACTGTTGCGTCACCAAGAGTCTGGAACAATCTACACGGCAAAATATAGATAATTCAGTAATGAAATGATCTTAAATCCATTTAATGCATCCATTTTTTTGGTTTCAGATTGTTACATGATTATTAAACCTATTTCTAGTTATTTTTTGCTTGTTTTAACTTTTTAACAAGTGAAGCTCTCATTTCATTGGCTGATATGAAGTGTTTCAAGGTCTACTACAGATAATTTAGCATTTTTCCCCATTAAAGCCTGATTGAAACAAGCAACAATATCTTGTCAGTGTAACAAGAATATGTGGAACCTCATAATATTTTTACTCATAATCCCATTATGAAAAATATATTGGATGCATTAGATAAGTTTTCAATTTTAAAGATACTTTGTTTTCAATGTATCACTGTCAGACAGGCAATTTATAGTATATTGTTTGTGAACTGAGCATGGGAATATTGTAATAAAACTGTTGTGTTTAACATGTAAGAGGAAACGCATGATGAGTACAGATCTGTTTGTTAATTGTAAAGCACTTTAAACGTGCTGTATAAATGAATTCTACTACTTTATGTATTCACTAATATGTTTAATGTTCTTTTAGAATCTTTATGGATAAAGATATCACTCAGCCAAGCTCTGAGCTCTTGCAGCCAGTCAACCTGGTGCTGTCAGTTAAACGAAACCTTGCTGCTACCTGGTACCAGAAGATGGCTGCTGTGGAGGTGGATGGAGACCTAAAGCCCATGAAAGTAAGTTTATGCATTCCATCTAGTAATGCAAAAAAAAAGGTAAAACAAAACACAATTCAACTGTTAAAAATGAAGCTGAAACTAAATAAACACACAAAATACTTTCTGTCACTTAGGGTTGAATTTTAAATGGTGCAAGTTTGAAATGCAATTTTTGCCTTTCAAGCTCGTATTGCAATTTAAGCTCATTTTCTGACACCCAAGCTTCTCATTTTTCAGTTTTTGCTGATTGCTTTCATCGTTGCATAACGTGGGTCCTTGTGGCAAAATTCTACAGAAAAGCCTAATAAGAAATAACATTTCACTGTCAAACCTCTTCATTTAAACACACACACACACACACACACACACACACACATACACAAAAATGTACTGTAAAATAGTATTGCAATGTTATATGTTATATGTTGGTTTAAGGATCCTGGCTTCTGCTAGAGTCTGGTAAGATTACCTCATCCATATCACAAACAATTTCATCCTTCGCTAGACAATGGGGGGAATAATGCTGGGGTTCTGGGGCACCCTGTCCATGACCAGGCTAACTTGAGCCCAATATGACCCTGATCAGGATGAATTGGTTACAGAAGATGAATCAATTATATATATATATATATATATATATATAAAGAATTTGTATTAAATATTATGGATAATTTAGCTTTTTTTCAAGACACAATGCTTGAAACGAGCAAAATGATCTGCCAGTAGAAAAAAGATTCTGTATATCAGAAGTAGATTTAATAGGTTATCCAATTGAGTTGAAAAAATCTGTAGCTCACAGTGATGAGCTCACAGTGAAAAATATTATATATTTGTGTGTGTGTGTGGCAGGTTTCTCTGAGTCAAGACGATCTGAGTGTGTTGTTGAATATCCTGATGGAGAACATTGGGGAGGCCAGCAGTATTCAGCCACACATCAGCCCAGACACAGCAATCAAACAGACATCTCTACCTGGCAGATCTTGCATACAAACAGGTAAACAAACAGGGTAAACACAGCTCAGTTTAGACTGATTCAAGTCTACATATGTCTGTTGGCTTAGTGCATGTGGTGCAGTGCAAAATGGTAGTAGAAGCTTGGGAGAAAACAATTTCCCAGTAGTAGAAAGTAAAAAAAAATCAATGTACGAAGGTACAGTAGAGAAGACATTATTGGACATTAAAGGTACAAACAGTGTAAATGTACTTTTAAACATACATCAGTGGTGTTAAAATCCAGTTGTGTTACTTAAAGGTACATTATATTGTCTTCTCCAGGAATAAAACAAAATAATATAAGTCCTGGAGATGAAATGGGGAATATGAAAGCAACACAATTTAAGAATCTACAATTATAATAGAATAAAGTACATTTATAATCCCTAATCAATTCAGTAAAAGGTACCACTACAGTGACTGTTTTTCTGACTGTGAATGTGTTAATGTGCTTTTTCTGTAAGTAACAAACCCAGAGTCATCTCGATGAACTAACAAAAAACATGTTAATGTGATATGTCAGTTTAAAAAAAAAATCTATATTGTGTTATTAGTGATATTCAGAATTGTTTACGTAATGATGTCATTCAGTTACCCATATTACGGCATACGTTCATTGCATGAGTCATTTAACCACAGTGAAGTGTGGTGGAAAGTGGCTCTGAGGTGGAGGATTTTGCTCTAAAAAGTGGAGGTGGTTTCGTTATAAAATATCAGATGTACAATAAACCTTGGTATTATGTTAGAAATGAAAGAAGCCTTTAATATATATCAAGGAGGGGAGGCTCAATTTCGGCCTACATTATAAAATGTGTCGGTTTATTTATACGTAAATTCTACCCTCCGTTCCTTTTCAATAAAATGATCTGTGACCCTGTCGTACCAACAAGGCGTCTTTTCCAGGGACTTGACTAGTGTCCTCTCAATGGCCAGCAGAGCTAGGCTGCTTAAACGGCCTTGGTTCATGTGAAGTGTGTCCGCCTGTGAGTGCTTTGTGATGGTGGAGGGGCTCAGCAGCACCCGCTGGACACTGCAATAGAAGTCAGAAAGAGTGATAGAAGTCAGTCTCTAAATACAAGCAGCTACAAAAAACCTCACCAGAAGCTCGATATGTTGCTAGTCATTTTTAACAAAGAAAATGCTGCTAAGAGGTTTAAGAAAATCTCCGGTTCAACTCAGAACAGAATGAAAATGTAATGCTCCCACAGATCTTTACACCAAAGGATCGCTGATTCGCTCATTTCGCTGTCAATCAAAAAGGGATTCAGCCTCAGACAGATCATCCAATCATCATGCAGAAGCTGAGCGTCCGGGCCAGCCGAGGCCAGCCCTCTGCCCCATAGACCCCCCAGAGACGCTGAGCGTCCGATGGGCTGGACAAAGCCCAGCATTTATCCAATGACTCGTCTCGTTTCTCTGCACTTCGCTGCTTCGCTATTGAACTCTGGGGACGCTCAGCGTCCTCACTGTTTAAAGCACCGTGAAGGGAATGATTGAGAGGAAAGCCGCGTCTTTACCAGTGATAAGAAGCCGAATCTGAACAATAGTTGAGCGCGCTGTAGTGCATATTTATTCAATGACATATACACACAACAGTATATATTTGATCACTTATTTTTTGATATTTTAGGGGAAGCTGAGCGTCCCTTGCAGTCTTAGAGCAATCGCCTCTGATATATTGTATATAATTCATATTAACATAATATCAATTTTGTTGCAATAGTTTATTTTTTAAAGTAATGCAAGTATTTTTCAGTGATTTGTTCATATCGCCACGAATATTGTTATTGCCAAAATAACCTGAAATATTGTGATATTATTTTAGGGCCATATCGCCCACCCCTGTGTCAGTTGTCTCTTTATGACATGCTCTCTGTGTGCAGTCTCTGAGGATGGTGCTGAAAAGCTGCCAGAAATCCAATCCAAAGAGACTGAACTGCTGGAGACTTTGAGTTTTAGTTTCAACGTAGAAGCTCTGGGTTTGGTGCTTTACAACAATGATCCTACTCAGGTAAGTGCAGCTCTCACAACATATTGTTCAGCATGTCTTTTGGCTGTGCATTTCAAAAACTCTTTCTCTTACTGTTTCTCTCATATAGCCTGGTGTACATCAGGAGAGCTTATGTTTAGGGGAGTTTAAGTTGTGTCAGATGAAAGCTGCTGGTAAGATGTTTAATAATGGAAATCTGGAAGTTTCCACGATCCTCCCAGCCTGCACTTTAGACGACCGGAGGAGTGGATTGGAACGAGTCACATCCAGGTTAAGACACTTTTATTTTGCAGCTGAGCACTCAGACTACATTTTGCTGTCTGATCCAGAATTGCTTGGAATAATATTTAACATCCATTATAATTTAAATGTGTTTTCATTATCCTGAAAATGTAATAATTTGAAAAAACAAGGTTATTGTCTGACAGCACGGATATACAGTTGTAAAGTTTGTGAAATTGTTGTAGCACTGCAAATGTTTTCATAAGAATAATTAATAACAAAGTGTATTTATGTACTTTTATGTATTCTGCTTTTTACTGGCTTTTAGGATGCTGGGGAAGCGTGATGAAGAGAGTGATGATGCCATGATTGATGTGATGTACTCTCAGAGTGCAGAAGAGCGCACGGTGGTAGCTGTTTTTCAGAAACTCTATCTCTGTGCCAGTGTGGAGTTCCTCATGGCTGTGGCAGAGTTCTTTCTCCAGGCCACGCCTCAGGTTCCAGCTGTTACGTCAGAAAAACCCAGTCAGCTATCACTCAAACAGATCTCAGAGCCCAAGATGCAGAGCAGTTCCAGAGGAGGTAGATCTCAGCACATGTCGTTACATATACTGTGTTAACATTAAGTTATGTTTTAAGGAGCAGTGAGTAATGTTTTTCAACCAAAATTAATGAAGAATAGTTATGGAAGTGATGTACAATTTCTTTTTGATATGCAACTCACAAGAGATTGAATGAACCAGAGGTTTTGTTCTCTAGAGGGCGTCCCTCACATGGGAGCAGACCTGTTTACAATATAATTAATACATCCCAGCCACTTGGTGTCAGAATATATTGTTTGTGTTTCCTAATGTGAAAAATTATCTTTGGAGAAAATCTCCGACTGCTCTTTTATGTTGCATGACTGTATTTAAAGCAACAGTAAGTAGAATTTTTACCTTAAAATTGCAGCTTCAAAATCATTGTGAAGCTTCACTGTCCTGCAGTAGGGCGAATAGCACCCCTCTCTCTCTCTCTCTCTCTCTCTCTCTCTCTCTCTCTCTCTCTCTCTCTCTCTCCCCCTCTCTCTTCCTCTCTCCCTCCCCATCACCCTTTATTTCAGTACAGGGCTGTAAAATTGAATTACACTGCAAGTGTAGGGGGAGCCCAGGTGCAAAAATACCAAATCTTACCTAGTGTTGCTTTAATGTGAACTGAGGTAAACCTGAATAAACTGTACGCTATTCCACTTTGTCTCTGAGGTGTACAGTGCCCGATTTGTCTGACTGAGAATATAATCTAAAATGTTTTTCTATATTTTCAGTATTAGACAGTCTTAAGTAGAGCTATCAACTTTAATGCTGCTTTTAAAGTAGCTTTTATCAGCTCAGTTCCAAGAGCTCTGATTGATTTGCTTATTTAAAAGAATGTTATAAAACAGATTTAGTTCAGACCAAGTGATATGATTGGACAAGAGGCATTAAATGAATGCTAATATAGGCTTGTAACAGCAACTATACATGTAACAAATCTACTTTAAATGTGTGGTCCATTTAGTGTCAATTAAGCAATATCACACGAGAGGGAGTTTTAAAGGGGGTTTTTACAGCCTCAGCAGCTACCTCGGACTTTGGATAATTTAATTTAATCATAATACAGGTGTGTTTGTGTGTGTGTGTGTGTGTGTGTGTGTGTGTGTGTGTGTGTGTGTGTGTGTATATATATATATATATATATATATATATATATATATATATATATATATATATGTTTATGTATATGTATATATATATATGTTTATATGCTGCTTGGCGACAGTCCAGTCCTAGTCTGGTTTTGAAACTAGTTGTGTTTACAGAGCCAAATTAAAGATTAAATAAACAAACAAATTATAATTTGCTGTCACTTTTTACTGCCAACATAAATGGTCTTTGTAGTGCTGGTTATATTAATGCAATATCACACTCAAGGTCAAATACTGAATATCAGCATGGCTGTGATTGTCTTATGTACTCATGCCTGTGGCTGCTAAGCTGATGTTCAGTAGCATCATTATATCTTGTGTAATATTGCTTAATTATTGGTCTATTTGCATGGAAAATAATTTTTATGTGTTTCCCTGCATGGTTCTATAAATGCCTGCATGTTTGAAAGTCATTTATAGAACCAAGTGGACATGTGCCAAAAAGTTCAGGTTGAAAATTAATTTTGTTAATCTAAAATCTAAATATGTTTCTCTCTTCTGTATTACTCAACTCATTCTTCTGAAATTGTACTGTGATTCAAACCTGATTTTCCCAAAGCAATGTTTCCTGGTATTTGTAGTCCCCACTCAGAGGACCAAGTTACGAGCTGTGGTGGTGGACCCCGAGGTGGTGTTTGTGGCGAACCTAATGAAGGCAGATGCTCCTGCTCTGGTGGCTTCTTTCCAGTGTGACTTCAGTCTGACCTCCAAAGAGATGACTCAGGAAATGAAGGCCAATGTGAAGAACCTCAAAGTTCTGGCTTGCCCCTTCATCAGGAACAAGGAAAACAAGGCTGTTACCACGGTAGCTAACCGCTGTTTACTGTTGTAAGAATTACAAGGTGCATGACTATAAGTGTATGGCTTTAAATTAGAGATGGGATGATTAGTATTTTTAAAGAACTAATCCAAACATAGACCCCAAACATGGCTTAAAATAGTTTATCAACAAATGTTTCAACATGCTCACTGGAACTAGGCCAGTTGTGCTCTTTAAATGTACATTACATTCTCTTTTCCAGAAGGAGAAGTGAATATTAGTTATCTTTCATTATAGAAATAATATAAGTCCTGGAAATGAAAGGAGGCATATGAAATTAATACAGTTTTAAAATCTACAATTATAATAGAATAAGGTACAATTATGTTCTCTAATTAAAGTAAACTGAACTGGATGGATGTTGTTGTATGTTAATGAATTGTCATTGTATTGCGGCATTTCTGTTTTTGCATCAGGTGCTGAGACCATGTTCTGTGCTTCTTGAAACCAAAATGCAGGCCAATGTCCCTCTTATGGGCTCTGTGATTGTAGAGGAAGTCATTGTAAAAGTGAGTGATGGTGCATTTTGTTCCGATTTTTTTTAGATTAGCAGAATCTGGAGTGAATGTTTATCAAAATAAATTTGTCGTAATGTTGTATCAGGTTTTAAAACAGATTTTTTTTAAATGGTCAATTGTCAAATATAATCAATAAATATGAAAATATTCTATTTCTATTCTATAAATATTATACTACTTTTGAGAAAGAATTTATTCTTAAAAAATCCCTCACCTAAAATAATTATTTTTCAACATAAAATGTGCCACACTTATTTGCAGGCCTGGATTTACTACTTGGTACACACTGTTTTGTTCTTTACAAAATTTCTTCAGATAATTTCCTCAGGTGCTCTTCTGTGCGTTTTTTGGTAACTGGTATATTTTGAAGGGCAGCACGGTGGCGCAGCAGGTAGTGTCGCACTCACACAACTTCAGGGCCCTGGAAGTTGTGGATTGAAATCCCGCCATAGCCATAAGTGTGAGAACACCTCACACCCTGTAGAAATCTTACACAGTCTCAAGAGAATACTTTAAAATATGTTCCTAGTCCTTAAGAGTCCTGGGGGCTGGACCTCTGGGAGAGCAATCAGCCCAGTGATTCCTACATGAAAGCTATCCCAAACAAATCCAGGTTCTACAACGCCGTTTCCAAAAATTTGAGATGCTGTGCAAAAAGTCATTAAAAGCAGAATGTAGTGTTGTGCAAAACTTTTTAAACTATTTTTTTAAACTTTTTTTTTAAACTATTTAATTGATAATACTACAAAGACTACATTACAAATTTTGAACCTGAGAATATTTTTCTTTTTCAGTATATACACATTTTTGAATTTGAATCCAACATATATATATATCATATTTCTGCCTCTTTTTTTTCCTCAGGTCTCTCCCATCATTCTCAACACCGTTCTGACAATCACCGCAGCCATGTCCCCTAAGCCTAAGGAGGAGACATCCAGTCAGAAGCCAGATGAGCTGAACATGCTTTGGGCAGTGAAGAACGTCTATTCCTGCAGTTACTGGTTTCTGGGTGTTGAAACTGCGGCAGAGGTGACAGAAAGCTTCCGTGAAATAGACAGCAGTAAAGAAGGCGAGAGCTTCAAAGCAGAGATCAAGGTGGTGCAAGTGACTTTGGAGTCTGGCCAAGGTCACCGGACCATCCCTTTACTTTTGGCAGAATCATCATTCAGCGGATTTGCAAGAAACTGGTCATCTCTGCTCAGTGTGTCTGCAGATATGACCCTGGAGGTGAGAGTACAGAGCATCTTTGCACGCTCTCAGCTCATGTGCTTTCCACAGTGTTTCCTGATCCATCATTTCCTGCACACTTCCCATGTACGTTAAATCAAACCCATCTGACAAGCCAGTTCGGAGGCTCACCCATTCGTTGTAGGTGATTTGGACAGTATACAGCAGGCAGCGATACACTTTGATTGTGTTTCTGTGGCTTGTGCTTGTCACTCATCTGTGAGTTTGGACTACACAGGATTATCCATTGTCTGACATGCTGTTTTTATTACATAATCTTAGTCACTATATCTGTGAGCGATCTTAATGTTTTATTTAGTCTTTGTTTGCTGTAAACTGGAGAGGTTTACTCTGTTGTGTGTTGTGTTATAGGTGAACTACTTTAATGAGACTTATGCTGTGTGGGAACCCCTTATAGAAAGAGTGGACAATGGCAGACGCAGATGGAACCTCACAGTAGAGGTTTGTTTATTTTGGTGATAAGCCACTATTAGCATGTTAAATCAATTTAAAAGCTGGTCTAATCAACTCAAATAAATATCAACACTAGTATTGTCATTAGAGCTAGGATTGACAAAAAACCCTTCTGCTTATTCCAAACTTGAGTGACTCTTATGTTAAAAAGAAGTAGCAATTTATTAATAAATGATTGCCTCCTGACTTGAATACATTTTTAAGCAGCATTATATCAGTACAAATTTAATTTTTGTGTTGTTTTTTTTGTAGATAAAAAATAACCCTGTACGGGATAAAAGCCCTGTTCCTGGTGATGATTTTACTGTGCTGCCTGATGCTTGTACAGCTGTCAACATTTGCTCCAAAGACACAATGAATATTACACTATCCAAGTGCTGTCTGAATGTCTTCCAAAATCTTGCACAGGTACACACACACACACACACACACACACACATTATAATATGCGTATTATGTATTAACACAATAGAATATATTAATAGTTGCATTATATGAAATGCTTGTAATTTACCATCTGGAGAAAAGACTTGTATCTCCATTAAGTCAAACATTCACTGCACAATTCAATAATATTACAATGAAATTACAACAATATTAAGTCACATCAGACTATAACTGATTTCCATCGTTGTTAAGAATAACATGGCTTATGATTGTAGCAGCACAGATTAATTCATAAAACAGAATGAATTACAGAAACAAACAGAACAAAACACAGTTAATTGATAAATCTGAAAAAGCAATAAAGAGTACTTAAAGTATCACACCACACTCACCCTAATAACTGATATAGATGGTTATGAAAAATATAATGAATAATTATAATGAGTCATATAATCCAGTATTAGTAGATCTAATGGATCATATTCATGTCAATTAATTAATTTACTGTATTCTGTACCAAAATAGACTTTCTTATAGATCATTGTTATTCTCTGTAGGTGCATGTTCACAGTTTTCTTACTATTGCTCAGTGTCTCAAGTTCAAAAGAAATACAGAAATAAATGTAACATGGAGAGGTTAACATACACTGGCAATGAGAGGGATGGCTTGCCTTATCTGAACCTCAGTGGTGGGATGTAATTGGACTTCTGTGCTAGTTACAGATTGCCCCTTAAGAAACACCAGGCTATTCATAAGGGTACTTCCACCACAGCACGTTGGGTCAAATGACTTGTGGTCACACGGGTGGGGATGGGGGTTGGGGGGGGGGGGCAAATGTAACTGTCCATAATCATTTCAACTATCACCTCTTATTGCCTCTTACTGATACATTCCAAGAACCGGACGAGGATAGCAGTGGTGAAAAAACCCATCATCTGGAATAAGAAGGATATTTGAGCTTAGCTGGCTCTGGGAACTCCTGATTTTGTGGATGGATACCAGCAGAAAAAAAAACCTATTGCTTTAGCAGTTTCACAAACTAAATATATAGCATGGGAGAGGCTTAGAGAGGCTAGGGAGAATGATTTCCGGTTGGCCTCAAAGCGGTTCTGGAAAACATTCCGACAGGAGAGGAAAGAGGAACCAAGCTGTGCTCAGCAAGGAGGGTGAAACTCTGAACATGACTGAGGATATTGTCAAAAAGTTTGAAGGAGCACTTTGCAGACCTCCGAAACCCAAGAGACATGCATGAGGTGGGGCCAAAACGTCTGAGGTGTCAAATTCAATTTTCTTGGCCAAAGTCACTGAGGTAGTTGGACATCTCTGCAGTGGGAAGGCCCCTGGATTGGATGAGATTTGCCCAGAATTGCTGAAGCCCCTCTATACTTGGCAGCTCTCTTGGCTACAACATGACTCTACAATGTGAACAGTGCCTGGGGTGGTTCCCATATTTAAAAAAGGGGACTGGAGTGTGTGTGTGTGTGTGTGTGTGTGTGTGTGTGTGTCAGTTACCAGGGTTTTATACTTATCTGGCTTCCTGGGGAAAGCCTATGCCAGTGTAATCAAAAGGAGAATCCATCTACCCTCGGATTCAGGAGTAGTTTTTTTCTTTTTTTCAACTGGGGCCACTGATATGAGCCATTTGATTCTTTTACTCTCTCATGTGAGTTCTGTTTGCATCTACTGCTTTAACCAAGTATTGTTTACTGTGGGTGCTGGGCTCTGTCAGGGTTGTGCCTCATCTGCATTTCTGCCTTGGTATTCATAGACAGGGTGGAATATCATAACAAGGGACAGGAGGACTTCTGCCTGGGGACTTGGGTTCTAGCATTTCTGCTGTTTTCAGATCATGTCCTGCTGGCTTCTTTGTGCATGCCTCCAGCATGCGACTAAGTTGTTGGCAGCCAAATGTAAAACAATTACTATGCGGATCAGCACCTCCAAATCTGAGGCCATGGTTATATCCATCCCAAAAAACGTTGGCATGATCCTCTCAGTTAGGGGTGAAAACCTTTCAAGAAAAGAGTTCAAGTATATCAGGGTCTTGTTCATGAGTGAGTGAAAGAGTGGTCATGAGCTCGAAGATAGCTTAGGTGCAGCATCTGCAGTAATGCAGGCTCTGTACCACACAGCAGTGGTAAAGAGAGAGCTGAGCTGTAAAGGTGGACTGAATGAGATCTTGGGTACAAATGGCTGAAATTACTTTTCACTAGTGGGTTGCTTGGGCAAACTCTCTGAAATTAAGCGAGCAGGTCTGCAATCCGGGAAGAGCTTGAAAAAGGACTGCTGCTTTACTTTGAGAGGGGCCACTTGAGGTGATTTAAGCAACTTGTAAGGATGCCACCTGGACACCACCTGCTAGAGGTATTACCAGGCATGGGCAACAGGGAGGAGGCCTCAAGGTAGACACAGGGTCCCTCTGGAAGGTCTGTATCTCCAGGCTGAATAGGGGATCACCAAGTATGGGCTGGTGGTAGTTGAAGGGGACAGAGTTTCCTGGACTTCTTTACTTGCCCTGTTGCCACTATGACCATGTTATGGACTAAGCAGAAAAGAGGAAGCAATGTTAAATGAGTGCAGCACGGTGGCGCAGCAGGTAGTGTTGCAGTCAAACAGCTCCAGGGACCTTAATGTGGGTTCAAATCCCACTCCGGCTGACTATCTGTGAGGAGTTTGGTGTGTTCTCCCGTGTCTGCGAGGGTTTCCTCCAGGTACTCCGGTTTTCTCCAAAAACACATGTTGGTAGGTGGATTGGCAACTCAAATGTGTCCATAGGAGTGAGTGAGTGTGTTTTGCCCTGTGAAGGACTGGCAGCCTTTCCAGGGTGTGTTCCTGCCTTGAGCCCAGTGATTCCAGGTAGGCTCCAGACCCACCGCAACCCTGAAGTGGATAAGTGGTTACAGACAATGATTGAATGAATGAATTACCTTTAGAAATCTATTTCTATATGTCCATTTGAAGCATTAAGACATAATATTGTGCTCAATTCATACCTAGATTCCTGGTTAAAATACCTGGTTACCTAAATACTAATTCAAAATTCATCATGTATCTTACACATATTAAAACACTAGCTGCTGTTTCCACTGTGTTAAAATTTCATGACAAAAGAACAATAAAAATCCTCCAGTCAAGGTTAAAAACCTTTTCCTTCTACCATGAAGTTACCATTTAGCAGATACAAGCAAGTCTGTGTTAATACCCATTTTATTTGCATTTGATTGACAGGCTTTCTCAGAGGGCACTGCCTCAACCTTTGATTATTCACTGAAGGAGAAAGCGCCGTTCACTATCCGCAATGCTCTAGGAATCCCACTGATTGTCCAGCACAGTGCTAACCTGCGCAATGCGGACTCAGGCTCCAGAAGAAAAGTGCATGAATTGGGAGTGGATGAAAGCATGGATTTGGAATATTCCATCTTTGAGTCTTCAGCACGAGGAAAACTGTCTGCCTTGCAGAGGCAGGAGAGCTGCCTTTTCAACCTCAGCATAGGTCTGTGTAAATCAATTTTAGCATGTCATTGTAGCTGAAATATTGAAGGTTCAAAGTAAAATATCACTAAGAAGTAAATATTTAGTATTAGATTAGGTTCAACTTTATTGTCATTGTGCAGAGTACAAGTACAGGGCCAATGAAATGTAGTTAGCATCTAACCTGAAGTGCAATATATAACATTATTTACATTTACATATTACATTATTTTTCCTATAAAGTACAACTCACATCGGATTGCTTTGTAGACCTTGTATTCACCAGTGTTTCATAAAGCTATGTGTTTCATATTATTTTAAAGAGCTGTTTCATAACTTTAAGGAGAATCTATGAAGAAAATGGCTGCTCTTTTACATTGGGGGGACAGGTGCCGTTGAATTCTAGGGGTATCAGTCACTGATTTCACATGGACAAGTTTATGAAATGGTTCACTGTATCATAAAATCTCAAAGTTGATTTGATAATCGTGGTACCTTTATTTACAATTCACAAATTTAATTGCAAGAATTCTGTTTACAGAATAATAGAGAATAGATAAGAAAGACTGCTAAATTTTTGTGAATATTTTTATAAACAATTTAGATCAGCCAATGCCTCCTTGCATAGAACACCACTCTCTCATCCGGACATAATTTAACATCTCATTGTTGGGAAGAAACCTCATCTGCATTGTTGTTGTTTTTTGTTTTTTATATTTTGATATAATATTAAAACAATAGCTGCAATTTTTATGTAAAAGATCACAAACTAAACTTTATTTTAGATAAGTTTGAAGTGTATTTGTGTTAGTTTTTGACAGTATGAAGACTGTCTAAATGTCTTTGCAGTGCCCAAAGGCTACAGTGAAATCTCCAACATACCAGTGGATAGGCCTGGCCGCAGACTTTATAACGTGAGAAACCCCATGCAAGAGGACGCTGTGTCTGTATTGCTGCAGATCAATGCCTCAGAGGGAAACAAAGTTATCACTGTGCGATCCCCTTTACAGGTGAGTCCCTTCAGCTAAACAATTACTCTCTGTGTTGATATTGTTATTAGTATTTTACCAAGCCTGAAATAAATGGGTAGGTTATCTTGAATTAACAACACACCCCACTACAAAATGTGTATCTTAACCATCTTACTTTTTAAATAATCTTAAATCTAATCAATATTCCTTCTGTTTCTCTTTTTAAGACTGTTATAAGAATTTAAAGCCCAGTTTTTTTTATATATATTAACTGGTTTTATGTCAATTAATGAAGTAAAATTTTCACTAAATTGTCAGATAATTATGCTCATTTTAAAGTTAAAAATATCTAGAAATACTAAAATAATATTGGAATTCCGTCCTATTCATCCTGTTTAGAATTGTGATGTGCAAATCCTATTTTCAGCCCTAAGGACTTCGTTAAAGTATGCCCTTTGATGATGTTTAATTACATCATTGAAGGATTAGCAAAAGTGGCAAAAGGGGTCAAGTGCTCAAGGGGTCTTTGATTTGAGAGAAGAATTGGGACACACCTTCGCGCACCTTCAGCTGTGTACATCACTACTGCTTCAACACAACTCACTGTGGTTTGCACACAAGCTGGACTTTAAGAGTGATTTTCTAGATGCTTGAAAAAAGTGTTTAAAGATGATTTTCCATAATATATATGGAGGTGTTTATTTGACCCACAAGACTTTAATTTTCTGCTCTATATTTTACAAAAATAAAAGTGAGCTTATCTCTCCCAGTAACACACTCCAGTACACTGGACAGATCTGACTATTGGCAGTTTATCTGCACGACTATTTTTTATTGCACCACCTCATACCCTCTTGTGAAATACTTACTGATGCTTATCAGTAGACGCAGCAGGTACTGTCACAGTCACACAGCTCCAGGGACTGTCTGTGAGGAGTTTGGTGTGTTCTCCCCGTGTCCAAGTGGGTTTCCTCCGGGTGCTCAGGTTTCCACAGTCCAAAAACACATGTTGGTAGGTGGATTAGCTACTCAGAAGTGTGTGTGTGTGTGTGTCACCTGCGCCAGGGTGTGTTCCTGCCTCGCACCCAATGATTCCGGGTAGGCTCCAGACCCACTGTGACCCTTTATATATATATATATATATATATATATATATATATATATATATAAGTTGATTTATTTCAGTAATTCCATTCAAAAAGTTAAACATGTATATTATACTCATTCATTACACACAGACTGATAATTATAACAGACAACTAATGAAAACTAAAATCTATGGGGTATTGTGAAGAGGAAGATGAAATACACTAGACCCAACAATGCAGAAGAGCTGAAGGCTACTATCAGAGCAACCAGGGCTCTCATAACAGCTGAGCAGAGCCACAGACTGATCGACTCCATGCCACACCGCATTGCTGCAGTAATTCGGGCAAAAAGAGCCCCAATTAAGTATTGAGTGCTGTACATGCTGTACATACTTTTCATGTTCATACTTTTCAGTTGGCCAGCATTTTTTAAATATTTTTTGTATTGGTCTTAAGTAGTATTCTAATTTTCTGAGATACTTAAAAATACTTCCCACAACCACCACCATTATTCTGACTAATGTATGTATGCTCCGTGACACTGCAACTTGTTTCAGAATCAGTAAGGTTCCTAGAGCTCAGGTTATAGAAAATGATCACCTATAAATTGTTCTGTCCTATGTAGATTCTATATTTCCATCATCTCAAGTGTTCAGTCCTTCAATGTAGCAAGTTGTCCATTTATTAAAAATAATAATATTAATCTTTTACAGATTAAAAATCATTTTTCAGTGCCTTTTGCTATTCTGAAGTACACAAGAGAGCTGGGAGGGCTGGTGAATATTGGCATAGCTGAACCAGAAAAAGAGTCTCATGTCACATTGGACTCCTACAGGTGTGGTTTTAGTGATCTTTATTGTTTAATGTACTTCTGTTAATAGTTGGACTAACAGATTAAGAATGTCTACCTTTTGTATATATTTTAATTTAGCTTAAACTGTAAATATATTTTGACATTTTTTTTTTGTTTTTTTTTTTTTTTTACTCGTCATATTAAATTGTCTTTCCATAGTGCATTAAAATGCTAACTAACCAGAATCAGACTAATTCATTGTGGTATCTAGTCCAGTATATGGTGTGCAATAAGAGCATCATAAATTTCACTATAACATTATATGTTCTGCCACAGATGTCAGTTGTTCTTGCTGCCCATTGGACTATTAGAGGGTCAGTACCGTGAGTCAACCACATGCATCGCATGGAAGGAGCAGGTTCATGTGAGTTCAGAGGTGTGTTCTGTGCTACGATGCCCAGCTCGAGAGAGCAGCTTCCTCCCACTGGTGGTCAGTACACTGGCTGTACCTGATGACCTGTGCCATATTGCCAGCCAAGGAGAGGAGGACTGGGACCCTGCTTATGTCATCCACCTGCACCCAACAGTCACTGCCCGAAACCTGCTGCCCTACTCCATACGCTACCTACTAGAGGTACAAGACACAGCCTTCATTTCACTCTTAGGTTCCATTCTTACACTATGTTAGGTTAGATATCTCAGCTGAGTCTGAATAAGTCACTTATTATTCAGATTTGTATTTAATGTTGCCAAGCAACTCACCAATAAACTTTGTGATTAAAAAATTCTATTTGGTGCAGATTTGCCAATGAGGTGCCTGTACTGTAATCTGCACCAGATTAATGAGTTAAAATGAGCTATTTTTGGGTGCCAGGTTTGTACTTAACATGTGGGCAGAATGCGTCAGAGTCGCATTTGAAACACAAATGCCTAAGCATATCAGAATTTCTACAGACACGATTCTGTCTGATGCTCATACTAAGTCAACCATCACCAATATTTCACTGCTGGTATCACTACTATACTGAGGATGATCCATTATCCAAATTACATATAAATTGGCTGGAATATTGCCCCAATAATTCCAGGAAATCTGTGTTGGCAGAATAATGGCATTCTGGCAAAACTGAATTATTGCATTCTTTATAGCTTTCCAGGCATGCCTTGTTTAGCCACCGTCAATATTAATGTTTCATCCCTAGTATGGCACTCAGAAACCTCATAGTACGCAGCTGGCGTTCCATTCCACAACTGTTCTATTTTTAGGTTCTTGCAAATATAGCTCTCTTCAAAATGGAAATTTTACAGGAGAAATCAAACGTGTTATTTCTAATCTAAGCTAATATAGAAATATTTTATTACAACCTATATAGAAGGTTAAATTGGTCAATTTTTCATGAGTGTTACACAATGCAAAGTCATTTCTCTGCACAAAATACATAGAAAAAAATGAGGTACATGTTTTTCTTTGGATAGCAATGGTATAGTGGACTGTTGCAAATTTTAGAAATGCACAGAGACTTGTTCTATTAGACTGCTTAAGCAAAATATAAACACAAAGACATAGTATATTATAATTAAACCAAACAAGCAAAAAATAAATCCTACAAAATATATCATGAACTACATAGTTCCTATAATTCCCTCTTTGTGTTTTTAAGGGTTCAGCTGAGTTCCATGAGCTACAGGAGGGCAACACTGCAGATGTTTTGAATGCATCCATCACTGGAGAGATCATGGAGCTGGTGCTCGTAAAGTACCAGGGTCGAAACTGGAACAGCCACGTGAAGATCAGTCCTGACATGCCAGAGTTCTTCCCCGTCTGTTTCACCAGTGACACCAGTGAGAAACTCACTGTGGACGTGTGTGTTCATGTTTCCCGTGTGGCTGGAAGACTGATCCTCTCTGTCTTCAGTCCCTACTGGATAATAAATAAAACCTCTCGTGTCCTGCAGTACCGTGCAGAAGACATCTACGTCAAGCATCCCTCAGACTTCAGAGATGTGATCTTGTTCTCCTTCAAGAAGAAGAACATTTTCAGCAAGAACAAAGTGAGTGAAAGTGGGGGCAAATGGGATTTAACTTGCAATTAGACATTCTAAAGGAACAATACACAACAATCTTAGTGATAGATTCAATATACAGTTGCAAGATTTAGCGTATTTGTATTGCCATCAATAAGAGCCACAATGTGTCTTTTACCCAATATCAACACAGTTCTCTTAGGTTAGTTCTCACAGGTTAGTTTGGGAAAATTTAACCCAGTAACATGGAGCTTATTGACTGCCTGTATTTTTGTTGGACCAAACAGAAGCTACCAAACATCTGTGTACAATAAAAGACCTGGACCATAATTTATGGGAAATAATTGCATTATTGGTTAAAGAAAGTAGCATTAGGTCTTTTCCTCAAATTTCTGCTTGTAAAAATGTAAACCCAGATATTTTAAGATATATTTTACCATATGACTTTGCACTACAAAGAATTTATATTCAGATAATGTACAGTATTGTGTAGAAGTCTTAGGCACCTAAGATAATTATATATATTTAAACTAATATCTTCTCAGTAAGTGTGGTGCTTGTAATATAAAAAATAATAATATAAAACAAATAAGAAATATAAGAGAATTTTATTTTTCTAAACGTAGGTGTGAGTGAGTTTGAAGAACAAAGTTTTGTTCAGATTCTTCTTGATTGCATGAATTTATTAAATCAACAGCACACATTATTAAAAATCATTATTTATTAACCGGTAAAACTAGGTATTGGTAACTTCAAATAATATGGACTGCCACGAGGAGAGATTTGGAAAAATTAAACCAACACATTCACACACAGAATATCACACTTACTGGAATAATATTATTTGCTTTTATTCTAATGTTGGATGTTATTTGTTTGTTTGTTTGTTTTATAGCAAATAAACACTTACTGCTCAGATAGCATTATAAATCTCTTAATCTCTGGTGCCTAAAATTTTGCACAGTACTGTACGTATACATTCAAACATACAAAATGTCAGATTACTGGAAAGTAGTCAGACCAAGCACCTTAAATTGTTAACTGGTGCAACATTTCTCTTTCTTCTACAGCTGCAGCTTTGTGTGTCCACTAGCTCTTGGTCAGAAGGCTTCTCTCTTGACACTGTGGGTAGTTACGGGTGTGTCCGCTGCCCAGACAAAACTATGGACTTCCTGGTGAGAATGATGGGCATAACAGTAATAAATAACTTTTGTTGTATTTGATAGCTTTGATTTGTTTAATTTCTTGTCTTGCCTATATTTTAACTATTTTAACCATCACAGATACATTTTATTCTTTTTTTATTTTAACCCTTTTTATTTTTTATTTTTTTGTAAAAAAAAATTCAACTACATTGTAAATGAGGATCACAGTCATTTTTTTTGTAAATTTATGTGACGTTATGGGATGTGCCTCTGTCTTTTCTTTTTAGGTGGGAGTCAGTATACAGATGAGCAGTTTTAACCTGACTCGTATTGTTACTATGAGTCCGTTCTACACTCTGGTGAATAAATCCTCCTTTGAGCTGGAGGTCGGGGAGGTGCAAAATGGCATCGGCAACGGCAATGTCGGTGGCAAATGGCACTATATTTCCTCCACAGAGGTATAGCGATAACACTGCAAAGAATGATGTCTTGGCAAATGAAATCATCTTCTGAATGTGAAAGTGAAATCTACTATATATGCAATTTCCATTTTGAGATTTTAAAATATTATGATAGTTTAGGTTGTTTTTTTTTTTCTCTAATATTCTACTACAGTATAGTACAATATACTACATCAATAGTAAAATGAGCAAAACTTACAATATATAGAGATATTTTCACCAAATAAAATTACTGAAAACAATTTAGAAATATCTAAAACAAACAAACAAAAAAAAATTGTCATATAACGTCAAGAATGAGAATTATTAGATAATGACTAGATATAAAGTGACATATGAAAAAGGTCATATTTTACAAATTGAAACAAGACAAACAGGTCCCTTTTAATTTATTATTTATTTGTTTTTTATTATTATTTATTTTTATTGTGGGCTGCGTAAATCGAAATAGAGTAAAACCAGCGAAAAATTCTGTTTTAGTGCTGGTTTTATGTGTTTACGAAGCACTGATGTCTGTAAATAGAAAAACACAAAGTGTCTCCATTCTATATGCTAGGTTTTCACTCGGTGCTCACAGTGGAAACAAGGTATCTGTAGGTATTTAGAAAAAGCATGAACCAAAATGGGGATATTGCTCTGTTACTGCTCCGTAGGTGAATATTATTGAATTATTGTTGCTGTAGATGGGACAGATTCTTAATTCTTATTTAAAGAAACATTCACAGAAACCAGCCATTTTAAATAGGGCTATTTAGAGTTGTGGTATGTTGATCAAACTGTGACACACCACAGGGAAATTTTATGATGATTTCAATTGCTATCATTTTTTTGTTCTTTAAAGTCATGCAGTCAAATTATTTTGAATTCCTTTTGAATGTCCTCTCAACATAAAAATGAAGTTGTGACACTAGATATATTTGAATAATGCTTGTGTGTTTGTTGCAGTGTTTGCCTTTGTGGCCAGAGTCCAGCACAGGGAAGCTGTGTGTGCGAGTGGTGGGCTCAGAATCTGCCTCAAAATCCTTCTTCTTCAACAAGCAAGATAGTGGAACTCTGTTGAGGATGGAGCAGGTAATTTTATTTTAGGTCTGAAAAAATGAATAATAACTCAACTCCTATCAAAATATCTGTAATTAGGGGAAAAGTGCTGATATAAAAATGTAAAAATATAAAAATATAAAATAATGAATATTTAACTTAATGCCACTGGACTGTGCATATTTGTGTTTGACAGCATTTGGGAAATAATGACCTGAACTTCTAAGTGTGTAGTAGGAGATGGTTGAATGTGAAGAGATGTCACAGTTTTGGATACTAAGTAATAACAGTTTATGATTTTGAAGGTTCACATACTTGTGTAGGATGTTAATAGGATTTTTACTTTCCTTAGTATTTTCAAATATTTATATGGTTACTTCTACATACATACACCCATCAACCATAACATTATGACCACCTCCTTGCTTCTACACTCACTGCTCATTCTCTCAGCTCCACTGATAACACAGGAGCACTTTGTAGTTCTACAATTACAAGCTTTAATCCACCTCTTGCTTGGCATACTTTGTTTGCCTCCTTTCACCCTGTTCTTCAATGGTAAGGAGCCCCAGAGATCCACCACAGAGCAGGTATGATTTTGGTGATATATCATTCTCAGCGCTGCAGTGATTGATGAGGTGTATGTGTGTTAGTGCGTGTTATGCTGGTACAAGTGGATCAGACACAGCAGAGCCCCTGGAGATATGTTACTCCTTCAGTGTCACTGCAGGACTGAGAATAGTCCACCAATCATCAAAAATATTCAGCCAACAGTGTCCTGTGTCCGGTGATGAAGGATTAGAGGACGACCAACCTAAACTGTATAGCAGCAGATGAGTGGACACTGTTTAAAATCTCCAGCAGCACTACTGTGTCTGATCCACTCGTAACAGCGCAACACACTTTAACATACCACTAACGTGTCAATGTCACAGCAGCGCTCTGTGGTGGTCCTGTGGGTTTCCTGACCAATGAAGAACTGGGAGAAACTGGGCAAACAAAGAATATACATGGACTTCAATTTGTAACTGTAGAACAATTAAGTTCTTCTGTAGGATCAGTGGAGCAGACAGAATGGACAATGAGTCTAAATATAAGGAGGGTGTCATAATTTTGTGGTTGATTGTTGTGTTTCATTATAATTAAGTAAGGAATAAAATTTTTGCTCTGTACTTAAGTAATTATTTTAACTGCTATATTTGTGCTTCTGCTCAGTTTGTCTTTTGATAGGTACAAGGGCAGTGTGCCAATTAAGTTTTGTCAGGGTTAACTGATAAATTCTAACTGCCATAATGCCCCTTTTATAGAATAGCATTTTGTCGCTGTCCAAATAAAAACATGCACCTTCCAAAATAGTTTACAGGAGAAAAAAAACATTTTTCCATTTCAATGGAAGTCAAAGTAAAAAGATTTTATTCCAAGTTATTTTGGAGCATTTCTATTGGTACATTCATCATAAAATTTTCACACAATGTTGAGGAAAGTTGCGGTGTTCAAATGATGTAAAAATAAAAATAAAGTAAAAATCGACAAAAATGGAGATGCATGTTTTTAATTGGACAACAATGATATAATAGTGGATAGCACAATAATTAAATATAGATATGTAAACATTTGATCTTTGTCTGAAACACGTTAGACTCACTACAAGGTTTGTTCTACCGATTGTTTTTGTCTTTTTCTCTACTCTCAGTATGGAGGCATTATAGTGGATGTAAACATCTCAGACCACTCCACTGTCATTAGCTTCACTGATTACTATGATGGAGCAGCTCCTGCTCTCCTGGTGAATCACACACCATGGGTTACTGTAATGTTCAGACAAAGGTAAGTATGCAGAAAAAAAAAAACACACGTGTGTATACACACACACACACAAATACATATTCAGAGTGGAAATCTCTTAACTGTTCCTTTTTTTTATACGGCTAATCTTGAAGACTTAAATATAATGTCAAATCAAGTCTAGAGGTGTTTCTTCAGTATAACTATATAACTTGTAATATAACATTGGAACAAATGTTGTTGTTTTTTTTTTTGGGGGGGGGGGGGGGGTGTTTCACCAGACTCATGGTACAACACAATTTAGCAGCATATTACACAGGAAATGAATAAAGTGCAAATACAGAGCATTTTCAAATAAACCAAAACTAAATGCGTATGGCAGTCACATAGCTCCAGGGACCTGGAGGTTGTGGGTTCAAGTCCCGTTGCAGGTGACTGTCTGTTTGGTGTGTTCTGCCCGTGTCCGCATGGGTTTCCTCTGGGTGCTCCAACTTCCTCCCACGGTCTAGAAAACACACGTTGGTAGGTGGATTAGCGACTCAAAAGTGTCCGTAGGTGTGACTGTGAGTGTGTTGGACTGTGAAGGATTGGTGCCCCCTGCATGGTGTATTCCTGCCTTGTGCAAAATCAAATCAAATCAAATCAAGTTTATTTATATAGCGCTTTTCACTGATGTTGTCACAATGCAGCTTCACAGAATTCCAGTAAGACAAAGATTTGACATGAAATGTAAAAACAAATGTAAAACCCTCAAGTGAGCAAGCCAGGCAGTGGCAAGGAAAAACTCCCCCAGCTGAGGAAGAAACCTTGGGAGGAACCAAGGCTCACAAGGGGTGACCCATCCTCCTCTGGTCAATCTACTGGTGATGATAGTTAGTAGTCTATGAGAACTTCAGTGTAGGGACAGCTTCAAGGCACTTGGCGGTTGCTGGAGCGTGGGCAGCTGGTCTGAAGCGTGGAGGAGGATCTCGACAGTCATCCATCAGTGTCCAGACAAACAGGTGGGCAGTTGTTTACTCGGAAAGATGTAAAGGGATGGAATTAGTTTTGAACTGTTTTGTGTTTGTAAAGTAGAAAATATGAAAATTTCCAGAGTGTGGCTAATGACTCCGGCAGATCTGACTATGACAGCTTTAACTAAAAGGAGAGAACCAGGAGGACACACAGACACGGGAGCATCCTGAAACACTGGCATCCCTCCGCTCCACCGTCAACAAACCTGAGTGATCGCGAGAAGCGGCGGGACGACAGCACCAGCGTCTCAGTTTACTATAATTCCCTGTGTCCATGGACCCCCCGGATCTGCCGCCTTTATCTATGGGGGAGTATTAGCTACCAAAAGATAAACTAAACAGATGTGTTTTTAGCCTAGATTTGAAGATTGCGACTGTGTCTGAGTCCCGAACATTTTCTGGAAGATCATTCCAGAGTCTGGGGGCTTTATAAGAAAAGGCTCTTCCCCCAGCTGAGGCCTTCTTAATTCTGGGAACAATTAAAAATCCAGTATTCTGTGATCTGAGTGAACGTGGAGGCTCATAATAGGAAATTGTATCTTGAAGATATTCAGGAGCAAGCCCATGTAAAGCTTTATATGTTAATAACAAAATTTTGTAGTCAATGTGGAATTTAACAGGCAGCCAATGAAATGATGATAAAACTGGGCTGATATGTTCAAATTTTCTAGTTTTAGTGAGGACCTTAGCTGCAGCATTTTGAAGTAGTTAAAGTTTTCTTAAATTGCTGCTGGTGCATCCTGACAGTAGTGCGTTACTAATAAAGGCATGTACTAATGTTTCTGCGTCCTGAAGGGATAAGGCATTTCTAATCTTAGCAATATTGCGAAGATGTAAAAAAGCTGTCCTAGTGATACTACCTGTGTGTTGATCAAATGATAATTCCGGGTCAATTATGACACCAAGATTTTTTGCTGCTGAACCAGGTTTAACTGGAAAGTCATCCATCCATCCATTATCTGTAACCGCTTATCCAATTTTAGGGTCACGGGGGGTCCAGAGCCTACCTGGAATCATCGGGCGCAAGGCAGGAATACACCCTGGAGGGGACGCCAGTCCTTCACAGGGCAACACAGACACACACACATTCACTCACAGCTACGGACACTTTCGAGTCGCCAATCCACCTGCAACGTGTGTTTTTGGACTGTGGGAGGAAACCGGAGCACCCGGAGGAAACCCACACGGACACGGGGAGAACACACCAACTCCTCACAGACAGTCACCCGGAGCAGGAATCGAACCCACAACCTCCAGGTTTCTGGAGCTGTGTGACTGCGACACTACCTGCTGCGCCACCGTGCCACCCCACTGGAAAGTCAGCTAGATTTAAAATTAAATCTGATAATTTATTTCTTTCCACTTTTGGACCCAAAAGCAGGACCTCTGTTTTGTTGCTGTTTAGAAGGAGGAAGTTACGCAACAGCCAGCCTTTCACGTCTTTTACACAGTCCTCTATTTTCTTTAATCTGTGTTTGTCATCGGGCTTGGCTGAAATATACAATTGTGTGTCGTCTGCGTAACAGTGAAAGTTAATGTCATGGTTTCTTATAACTGTGCCTAGCGGTAACATGTATAATGTAAATAATAATGGTCCTAAAATAGAGCCTTGTGGAATTCCAAATCTTACTTTAGAATAATTTGAATTTAGATTGTTTACTTTTACGAATTGATAACGTTCCGTTAAGTAAGATTTGAACCAAAATGATTCCAGGTAGGTTCTGGACCCACCGCGACCCTGAACTGGATAAGCGGTTACAGATAATGAATGAATTAATGTGTATGGCTATTAATGCACAGCATGATAAACACACTACACAATAAATATATATGATCATTATTACATAGGATAATAAATACAATAGACCATAAAAACACTAGACAATAAATACACATAACAATTAATTCACATTACAGCGAGCACAATTGTCAGGCAAGAAACTATTTTAAAAAAATGTAAGGAGAAAAATAGATAAGACAGCAAGTATGTATACATAAACACACACACACACACACACACACACACACACACACGTAGGTGTAAATGTGTGTGGTGTCAGCATAAAAATAGAAGAACCTCTCCAAATTACAGCTGTTTGAGTCTTGTCTCTCATCTCCTTTTATTGCTTGTATGTTTGTGTGCTATGGCACAGTGGCTGTGAGGCGTCTTGGGAACTAAAGCCTGGAGAAGCCCAGAGATTCGCATGGGATGACCCAGCAGGGGTGCGGAAACTGTGTTGGACGTGTCATGTTCACAGCGGAGAAGTGGACCTGATTAAGGTAAGAGCATAGTAGTGCTACATTCTTGTCCAAAAAAGGAAAAGCGAAGATTTTACAAGACTGTGACAGCTGGACCATTAAAAATGTGGGCGAAATTTCAAAACACAATAAAAAAAAACAGGGTTTTTAGGACATCTCAGTAAAGAATATAGCAGAGATGTTTTTCAGTAATATATATTTATATGTGCTAATCGATATTTTACATGTTTTCTTGTAATTTGTAGGATGAGTGTGGGCAGTTTGCATATGATGGCCTGGCTCAGGTCCACTGGGTGTCGTTTCTGGATGGACGTCAGCGTGTGCTGCTCTTCACTGAAGATTTAGCCGTTGTGACCAAAGCTCGACAAGCAGAGGAGCTGGAGCAGTTTCAGCAGGAAGTCAACATCTCTTTGCAGAACCTTGGCCTTTCCCTCATCAATAACAACAACAGAAATGAGATTGCATACGTGGGCATCACAAGGTGAAGAAATGTGTTCACATAGAGGCTTAAAATAAGTTATTAGACATACCTGATTGAATGAGGAGTAATGATAAACAGGTGCAATCAATAGGATTATTAGGAACTTACTGGAGAAATAAGCCATTTTCTGCAGTGACTTAATTTGTCAAGCTTTGATCATTTTTGTGGTAAACAATATGACCTTTAAAATCATCTAACAGACATGCAGGTACAACAGAGTGAAATGGACGTATTAAAACAAGTGCCAGTGATAATAAATGACTGCAATTACAATGATAATTTGGCTTTGTATATGAACTTTATTTTATTTCCTTCTAGTTCGGGTGTGGTTTGGGAGATGAGACCAAAGAACCGCTGGAAGTCATTCAACCGAAAAAATATCGGTCTTTTGGAGAAAGCTTATCAGAACCACATCACTGGCAAGACTGAACCAGGTTGGGTCAAACTGGAAACAGGACTTGAGGTGAGAAATTAGACAAGTCAGCAAGCTTCTACAGAACCCTAATAACTTGGTCAGACTGTAGCTGTGCATTTTTAACATAGACTTACTAATGTGAATCTGTTTGGGGGAACAAAGTGCCCTTTTTGCCATTCAGATCTCAGAAAATTGGCCCTGTTCAAATTGGATATGCAGAAAACTTGTATTTGCTGTGACTATATTTTTTGTATTGAAAAATGTGATTTTTGAATTTTCAGTAGTGTTATATTTCTGCTAATCAGGTGAACTTTGCAAAGACGCCCATGCTGATGAGGCACCCATACTCATGCCCCATCCGGAGAAACTTCCTGGCTGGAATTCATGTGGAGCTGAAGCAGTCCCCACACCAGAGGAGTCTCAGAGCTCAGCTCCATTGGCTGCAGGTAACACACAGAACAAATTACATCTTCTCTTTGTGAATGTGCCTTACACTTTGTTGCATAAAATCCTATAAGACAACTTAAATCTTTTTTTTAAATAAAGACATGAGTATGTGTATTATTTTATCTGTGTCTATTGCAGGTAGATAACCAGTTAAAAGGAGCCATATTCCCCATTGTCTTTCACCCTGTCCCTCCTCCAAAATCAATTGCTCTGGACTCAGGTATGACCCAGCAGGTTTCTTGCGTGTGCGTGTGTGGAACCAAGCTTTGTATCTCCATTTTAGATGTTTTGGTTTTGACCCAACTTGACAATACTAGCAGCCCTTTACACTGTAACAAACTCCCTCAACAAACTGATAAATAGAAAAGTCAAAAATGACTTGAAAATTGCACATAAACATGGGTTTTTCCTTCTTCTGTAAAACTGATTTATTTGAAGATATATGATGTTGTTCTGGCAGCTACAACACGTGACTTAAAAAGCTCAAGCTGTAACACTAGGGGTGCCTAAATATGTGAATTTTTATTATTTCAGAGCCAAAACCATTTATTGATGTCAGCATCATCACAAGATTCAATGAACACAGCCAAGTGATGCAGTTTAAGTAAGTCATACCGAGTCATGCACCTCTAGAAGTATTATGCAGTTGTACTTTCAGAAATAACCTTGCATTTACACTGTAATGGAACAATAAGTAATTGTTGTTTTTGACATGTATTCAGACACAATATTCATAAAATTAATCAGTTTTATTTTCCATTTTAAAATGAAACTCATATGTGATGAAGAGTAAAATGACTTTGTGGTACCTGAATTAACCAGTTTATGCTCTACAGTGAGGGAACCCCCATATTTAATAAAATGTTTAGTACAGAATCCTTGTCACATCCAGGCCGCCAGGTATCTATATAATGGTTATTTAATAGCATGAAGAAGAAAAAGTGGAAAAACTGACTGATTGTTCTTTTATGTTATATGTCTTACAGACATGGGCCAGATCTGTAATGAATCGTAAAAGAATGTCTGAATTTGTGTGTGTGTGTGTGTGTGTCTATCTGAAAAAGGTACTTCATGGTGCTGGTGCAGGAGATGGCAGTAAAGATTGATCAGGGATTTTTAGGAGAGATTCTTGCTCTTTTTACTCCTCCCGGTGATTCTCAAGCAGACAAACAAAAGGTAATAGGGAGTGTGAAAGATTTGTTTTGCACTTGTGTTGCACTACATACAATTATCCCTAAGTAAAAAGAGCTGCTGGGTATTAGAGATGGAAAGTAACTATCTGCTCCAGTAAGGAAAGGGTTAAGAGAATGACACATAAAAGCCATTTCAGCATTATAGTTGGACTGGGATGGAGCAGACAGGGACACATTAGAAATAAAGATTATTTCTTAACAGTCTAGATTCTTCTTATTATTACTCTGTTTGCTAGTGAAAATATTTTTTGTCAAAGGAATAAGAATCTCTCAGTAGATATGACTTAAAAGAAGCAAAGAAAAAATATATATATTGAAAAATAACGCATAATTAATTTACATCTTTTCAACAATCATACCATAGAAAATCTTAGATGTACGTTTAAGAATTTTTTTTTATATATAACTGTTTGAATGTGTGTATATATTTGACTATAATTGTATTTCTGCACAGACTAAACTGATAGAAAGGGATCTGGAGGCACTGCAGGCTCAGCTGATGGAGAGCACCTTTACAGACACTTCAGGCCTCAGCTTCTTCGAGCACTTCCACATCTCCCCCATTAAGGTGATACATAGTGATTTCCTGGATGTTATTCCTATTCAGTATTGTAGGCTTTAAATATGAATGAAAGGGCACGTTCAGTATTCAAATTACTGAATTACATTCAGTAATTTCAGTGCTCTTTGAGAAAATTTTGTGCAATTCCAGTTATTTTAACTGCTAATACTTAGTGTTACAGCATATGTGTTTCACTTCTCACAATTAATATGCTGATAATTCCCAATTCGGACAGGATCAAATATCCTGGAGCTCATTTGTCTTTCTCTCTCCTCCTCTGTGTGTAAAAACCAGTAGATAATTCAGCCTTTGATTTTTCTCACTCAGCTCTCATCTGATAATATATCCTGGATTATGATCCTGAATTGAAATCTCCATGATTTTCAGTGTTTTTTGGTTAAAAAAAATAATGCAGCTCAGTAGATTACGCATGCCCAAGGCCAATTTGAATATTGAGCATTTCAAAAATATTAAATTAAATTCAGCCTGGATAATAACTGAATGCTCACTGGTACAAACAAGACAGTGAAGAAGCTCTTCCACCAAAACAGCTGGGCCCTGAATATGTATTCATATTTTTATTATAATTAGTATTAGTGTTGCTGATTAATATGAATTGAATATATACTGAATATAAGCAATATAAATTAATATAAATATAGGGATTTTTAGTGGTTTTATGCATAATAAACACATACAATTATGTGTAAAAAATACTAATTATAATAAAAACAGTAATACATATTCAGGGCTAATAAATAACATTTATGTTTTGTCAAATGTAAATCGGAATATATTCTATGATTTTTAATATTTATGTGTGTATTATTTTATATGTATTATTTTCTTTATATTAGTCTGAGGAAACATTAATAGGTAGGCTGTTGAGCCTGTACTATGTGGTCACCAGCTCACTCCAAAAGAAGACACTGAAGAGTTAAACCAATCTTCGTTTGTTATGTCCGGCCACTTTATTTGTGTCCTCCTCCCTCTCGAAGATAACTTGGAGGATGTGGTTAAAACTCTGCATTTCTGTCTGTATGGTGTTTTAAGAATTCTCACTGCTTTTATCTCTGGCCAGCTACTAACACAGCAAACAGCATGCCTCACACAAAAAAGCAAAGAAGAGCCATTACTTATTTCTATGTTCCAAAATAAGGTGCATAAAGCAGGTGGTTTTAATGATGGCAGATCTGTGTGTGTGTCTGTGTCTGTCTGTGTGTGTGTAGTTGCATTTGAGTCTTTCTCTTGGCTCCAGTGGGGATGAACCTGAGGAGGGAGACATGGTTGCTGTCCAGTCACTCAACCTTCTTCTTAAAAGCATTGGAGCAACTCTTACAGATGTCGATGATCTAATATTTAAGTGAGTATGATGGACATTTTATGCACATAAGACTTGGTAAACCTACGCATTGATCAAGTGACAGAAGGTGCCTATTGTGCTTTTTTTCTTTCTAGACTTGCTTACTTTGAAGTGAAGTATCAGTTCTACCGCAGAGAGAAGCTGATGTGGGCTGTGATTAAACACTACACAGAGCAGGTCAGCAAAATTATAATTTTTATTTATTTATTTAATTCTTTTTTTTACCCTTAACCAACACATACATTGCTGTGGGTTCATGATGATGAGTTTTGTGTTTAGACATTTTTAATTAAATTGTAAATGTTTCATTGGTTTATTCTTTACAGAAAGAAAAGGTCTGGCACAGTGTGAAAGTCAACTGCTTTTTCTATATTTTAAAAAGCAACAAAAACATACAGTAATAGGAAACAAGTATTAGGAGAAAATTACATTAAAAAGTTTTAAAAGGGTTTATTTTCTTAAATAATTAAACAAACAAAATCCCTAATTATATAATTAATCAGATAACTTGATCACAATAATTAGTGGGCGGCACTGTGGCGCAGCATGTAGTGTTACAATCACACAGCTCCAGCATTTATGGTAATATTTACCATATATGGTATCATTTTATACAAACACCACGTTTCTTGAGAAGATAAATAAATTATTTTTAATAATAATAAAAATAAGCTTAGGAGCCTAAAATTTTGCACAGTACTGTAAACTAAATTTTTAAATATATATCAATACATAAATAAATAAATAAAGACCCTACGTAATTCTTGTGTCTTGTTAGGTAATAAAATACAGCATTCCAGTTTTCTAATTATCTTTTTTTTTTCTTTGCCCTCACATTCTTGTACATTGATCCCCCTTGAAAACATCATCTTAGCTAAGGAACAGAAGAGAGGGAAATAATAAGTTATTGTAACCTGTTTCACCTTCAAATTCCATCCAATTAAATGCTATTTTGTTATTTTTTATTGCTGTGTTTTGCACTCTGTTCAGTTCCTGAAGCAGATGTATGTGCTGGTCCTGGGGCTTGATGTGTTAGGGAATCCCTTCGGACTGATCCGAGGCCTCTCAGAAGGAGTAGAGGCCTTCTTCTATGAGCCCTTTCAGGTTTGGGATACTAAGTATTCATCTTTTCACTAGTTTTTGTCTGTCCCGCTATTTACATCATATTCCAGAGAGTCTGTTTCTTAGTGTAAACTTACAGTTAAGAAAAGCTGTAGGGTAGCCAAAAATAAAGCTCATCTCACTAGCCTTGTGATATTTACATTTTTAGAGTTTATGATGCTGCTAGTATTTAGTGTTATTCCATGCAAAAATGCAACCGCCCCCCCCCCCCCCCCCCCGCCCCCCCAAAACAAACAAAAAAAAAACTTGTAGAAAACTGTCCCAACATTCCCACAGAGGCAAGCTCCATGAATATATTTAAATGACAACTTCCTTTATTGAGCTTATAATTGCGCTTATATTTACAATCAAGCTTTTATTGTTTGTTTGGTTATTTATTTATTTATCCATGTAAAAAATGAGAATGTCACCCTGTGAAGGACTGGCGCCCCCTTCAAGGTGTGTTTCCACCTTGTGCCCAGTGATTCCTTGTAGGCTCCGGACCCACCACGACCCTGAATTGCATGCAGTTATAGACAATGAATGAATGTAAAAAAAAAAATTGCTTTATTCTTTTATTTTATTTGATTTTTAATTGTATTGTTTAAATTTGTGAACTGGGTGTGGCTCTTCTATTTTTGTTACTTTGAGCCACTTTTGATGTATGAAAAGTAATAAATTAATAAATAACATTATGATTCTTATTATTATTAATGATAGTTAATATCATTTTTATAAATATTTGAAAATTTCACTTTAATTTAAAACATACTTGCCAAAATTATTAGATCATTTTACTTGATAAATTTCCTCAAAACCAGTAAACAATGTTTAGAAAAGGTAATCACTAAATGGAAAATAGAGTATATCGATTATGATAATTTCCATTTGCAATGAATCCATTGGTCCAGTATGTCTGTATTTGCCCAGATTTGGATTGGCCTTTCTGATTGGTTAAAGTGAGCCAAACACTACTCTATGCACCTTGCATAACATCATCTAATCATCAGTGATGTGTAAAACCTGCAGTTTGTGAATGTGCACTGCCAGACTTTCCAAAGATCACTGTGGATACATGGTACAGTGAAAGGGAGAGTGACAGAGTATTGCATTAAAGCAGCAGAGAGTGCCTGCAGGATGAGGAAGAGGACGTTGATGAGGACAAGAGGAAACAGGCCTCTGATGTGCTTTGCTAGATCAAAGCTTTCCATTAAATTTATTAAAAGCCAAGTCCACTGGGAAATTGGAATTTTACGGTTTCTGTTTGCTCTTAAAAATTGCTATCTGCTCATAATCTTGCTTTGAGATCCAACCGATATGTGACGTGATATTTTAGATTATATCTTTCTGTTTTAATTAGGGGGCTGTTCAAGGGCCTGAAGAGTTTGCAGAAGGCTTTGTTATTGGTGTGCGCAGTTTGTTGGGCCATACAGTAGGTAAGCTTATCATCATGAACATGTGTTACCAGCACAGGCATTCCATTCATACACATCAATTAAATATGTTAGCAGTAGCATACTGATTTTGGGACACATTTTGTCCCAAAATATTAAATAAGCTATTTGTACAAAACAGTGGCCAACTTCAGTTTTATGAGATGTGGAATGCATGATTTAATATTCAAATAAAAATCCAAATATGTTGCTTCCTAATCGCTTTGATAACATGCCTCATAATACAGCACTTTTCAACAAATTATTTTAGCCAAATATACCCTGCAAAAGAAGACCCAAAAGATGCATTGATTTGGACGCTTGGACTGCTTGATTACCTTAAATTTGACCTGCAAAGTTTTATGAGATAAATATTATTTTTCACTTCATCTGTGAGTGGTTTTAATATTTTGATTTATTGTTGTAATATATACTTTACAACCCTATTTCTAAAACAAGTTAAGAGGCTGCACAATAAATAAAATAAATAAAAACAGAATGCAATGATGTGCAAAAGATTTTACATTTTCTACATTTCTAAATTTATAGTAATAATATGTATCCATTTTGTATTTGATATCAGCAACATTTTCATAAAAGTTTGGTCAGGCAAACAATAGACTCAATTTGAATAAGGACAAAAAAAAAAAACACTGTGAAGCATCTCACAACCACTTAGGTTGATTGCCATCAATTTAATAACATGGTTTGATATAAAAGGAGCATCCTAGAGAGTCTTTCAGAAATAAAGATGTGACAGACAGTGTGGGAAATAGCACAACAATTCAGGAATTCAATTTCTCAATGTAATACATATCTTTCATCTAAGGTATACATAACATTAAGAGAATCCAGAAACTGACTGAAGTGGAGTATATGCTAGTTGTGATCTGTGTGCCCTCTGGTGGCACTGCTTTCAAACTAGACATGAATCTGTAGAGGGAAGTGCATTGGCTCCACTTTCAGAAACACTTCTGAAAATAATTCTATGAGCACAGTTCACGCTGCATCCTCAAATGCAAGTTAAAACTCTTTCTTTTTTGGGAATGTGCATTTATGCACATGGCATTGGTGACTTCCACATCTGTGAAGGCACCATTAATGCTGAATGATATATACAGGTTTTGGAGCACTATTTTCTGCCATCCAGACGATTTATATTCCAGGACACACATCTGGTTTTGATCATTTCAATCATGCAGGGAGGGGTTGGTCAATTTTTGGCCTTGTAGCCAAGAATGAGCATTTTAATCTGAACCTTAACTTATCAAAAAAAAAAAAAAACCTGCCTCCAGACATTTTTGGTACCTTTCTTTCTGACAGGGGGTGCTGCAGGGATGGTTTCACGTATAACAGGCTCAGTTGGGAAAGGCCTGGCAGCGATCACCATGGATAAAGAATATCAGCAGAAACGCAGAGAGGAAATGAACAGACCATCCAAAGACTTTGGAGAGAGTCTGGCTAAGGGGGGCAAAGGCCTTCTGAAGGTAATTAATGCTAAGTTAACTTGAGGTCATTTGCAGGATTATATGTTATTATATCTTAGCAACAATAGCATTCTTGCTATTTTTATATTTCTGTCTAATGTGAATTTTAATTACTCTTTGGATGATTTCTTATAGGGCGTGGTTGGAGGGGTGACAGGAATTGTTACTAAACCTGTGGAGGGTATGTTTATTTATTTATATTTTTTACTCTGTTTATCTGTTTTGTTAATTTTTGGTGGGAAATAATAACATTACTTATAATAATAATAATATTAACAATACAATAATAACAATATTACTTCAATATAATGTGAATTTGATGTATGAATTTATGAATATGATTGGGTGCTCTTTGTGCACAGGTGCAAAGAAAGAAGGTGCTGCAGGCTTCTTTAAAGGCATTGGGAAGGGCTTGGTGGGAGTGGTAGCTAGACCTACAGGGGGCATTGTGGACATGGCCAGCAGCACCTTTCAGGGCATTCAGAGGTGAGACACAAACCCACACATACACCAACGTATTATGATGTGTCTTTATGTTTATCTTTTTATCATTCTAAGTGGTGATACTAATATATACAACGACAAATGTGTCACTTTTATGAGTGTAACAGAACATCTGACCACTCTGTATGTGTTATTTCTGTCAATCCATTTTTTTTTTATCTCTGTCCTGAATTTTTTTCTACATAGTATTTGGTGTTTGTTTTTGTTTTTTTTTCTTGTGTGTTTACTAATGTTGTGACTCTTTCTTTCTCATGAGTTAATACCTGGATGTGTGATTGTTCTTTTAGTTCAGTGAGTATTGTTCTGTTTGTGTATGTTTGTGAGTATGTACGTGTATTTAACTTTTGGGTTTGGGGAGTGTGTGGTTGAGGTTGAATGGCCCCTAACATTCAGAATGCTTGTTCTCAAAAAAAAAAGAAAGAAAGAAAAAAAACCCCACATTGTAGAGGTTTGCTGGCATGAATGTTTTTCCTGCAGAGAAGTGAATGGTATCAAAATAAGCATTGCATCGTGGATAACACAGGATACAAATTGTGGTAGAGTGCATCATTCTGCCTAAATTTACTGTAGTACAATGAATATATCTCAGTTGAAATGACTGAATGTACTTGAACATGTGCCTCTTGCCCTGACATTTTAACATAGCTACTGACCTCCCCTTTCCTCAATGGCCAAAGGCAAGTCTGATGAGCATAACAACATAGAGAGAAGTGAACTAGGAGCCATGTACACAATTTCAGATTTGATTTTGAATCCTGGATTGGGGAAGTGGTTGAGTCATCCACTCAACGTCTCGTTATTTATCAGTATGAGAGGGTTATATTCACCATATACTCAGGACAAAATGTGCCAAACTGTCACTGAAGCCCCCTCATTGCACAGCTATTAAATAACATGAGAAAATGACTGCAGCACCAATTAAAGGTGGAACAGAAAAGGCGCCAAATATCAGGCTGACTTCAGGTTAGTTTTAGGGTTGTTTTTTTTTTTTTTTTAGTTATAGCTGTAGTTTAACTTTCACATAAATATTGATTATAAATCTCTTGTGTATAATGTTCATGGTGACACAGTGATATTTTTTAATCCTTTATTTATTTATTTATTTTTTTTTTGTCTAAAACCAATATAAACATGTTTGGTAGCAAAAAAATTGAACTGCATCCATTATAAGAAGTCAAGCAAAACCATGTATCTCTATTTTTATTTCTATGTATTTTTTGGTCATAATTGGAAAACACCAGCTGCCTTTGAAAGCAAGTGAAATTTTCATTTCAATCTAGTAACAGAAATAAGCCATGAGTGCTTGTAATTACATACATTGATATTATTTGATATTGAACTTTAATATTGATGTTTTTTGAAGGCACTTTTTTGGAGATACAAGGTTTGTATCTAGCAGCAACAATTTTTGGCATTTGTCTTTCTCTGCATGTAATGCTCATCAGACATGGTGCACTGCACGAGCTAAAACTGCACTGCTGATAATTTGACCTGTGTGATACAGCACTGCAAGGTCTTTGCCAGGACCAATTAAGGTCCAGCCCCTCCAGTGGCAAAGGAGCATCTTCATTCCCATGACTCAGTGACTAAGTCTACCAGTAACACTGACCGCTTCTTCCATTCCCTTGATCCCTTAGAACTTAACGGCTAATCAGATCATGTTGTATGGTATACTTACCCTTGGCTTTCTCATGTGTTCTTATTACCAGACACACGTCAGTGCCCTTAGATTTTATAATATTTAATAAATAAATAAATAATTTAAATCACAACCATCCATCCATCTGTCTGCACCATGCGCACCTGAGCACACTCTTTTTCTGTTTAAACTTATGTTCTTGTTATTCCATGCCTACACTATAGAGGTAACATAAGGTGAGAGAACACACAAGGGTCAGAAATTGCATGTAATGGTATCATTAAAGGATAAGCTATAATATATGTGTCTCTTTTTTCTATATTAACATTATATGCTATAGTAGGGTAACTAATGATGATTATAGGAGTATAGCTTATGGAAATAAATATGTATCAAATTTTGTTTTATTTATGTTATTGCATAGGTGTATCTTGATTAAAAGATGAATTTATCATATGTGCATTTTCGTAAGTCGTAATGTTGTAATCCATCTGTGACAGACTCCATTTCCAGTAATTTTATACTTGTTGATGTAAATGTGTAACTAAATGATAAAGTATTATATTGTATAGGACTAAATATTATGCTTAAGGCAATTATACAACTGTGTATATTTCTGTAGAATTGTATAGAGATATGATGCTGAAAATATAATGTTTATTTTATGCAGCATCATTTAACATAACTGCACCCCACTGGATTTAGCTAACTCCACCACTTGTTCAAATCTGGAAAATACTCAAAGGTGGGAGGGGTATTTTGAGCAGTGTCATTGGGGGCAGTACTATTGATTGACTGGTTTGCACATCTGGGCCAGTAGCAGAGCTGAACCAGAGGGGGCACTGCAGAGGCAAAACTGAGCACAACAAAAATGTTACTTTGACAATTTGGAAAAAAGTGTGCAAATTGTAACAAGGCTGGTATATCGTATGACTGAGCAGAACATTTCAGCTGTTCATGACCTCATTTCATAAGATTACTCTTTAAAGGAACACTATGTAATATTTTTTCCTTAAAATTACAGCTTCAAAATCACTGTGATGCTTAACTGACCTCTCATAGGCAGATCAGAGCCTCTGTCATTCCTACGGTAAAAATGAATTACACTAGAGAGAGTTCCAGGAGCAAAAATCTCAAAACTTACCTAGTGTTCCATCAAGTCAAGTTTATGGAACTTTCCAAATACACTTTTGAATACAAACTCACCATATGCTTTAAACGTAAATTTGTATATAGTTATAAACATTTGTTTATAATTTTAGGCATAAGCTCCTGCATGAGTGTACTATAAAGGACAGGGCAGGTTATTTTGAAAATATACAAATGAGTTCTTTCTCCAAAATGAGCTATATAATTTGCCCAGTGCTCATTTTCTATAACTGGTTTGTCATATTTAAAAGCCACACTATTATTCCTTAGGAGAAGTATAAGATTACTGTTCAGAAAGGTTAAGATGGTAGTAAGTAATTGCAGATGTTGATTGACAGAGTGGCGGAGTCCACGGAGGAGGTGACGAAGCTGCGACCTGTCCGGCTGATACGAGAAGATGGCATCATTCGCCCCTACGACCAGCAAGAGTCGCAGGGCTACGACCTTTTTCAGGTGAGAGCATACTTTTTTTTAACCACTATCTTTACAACTCTCAGTACCTTGTATAAAAATAACTTTATTCAAAATTACTTTATTATTACATTATACTAACAACTAGTGGCCTGAATATATGAGATTTTGTACTAAACCTATTTTAAACTTGGTCTTATATTTAATCCAAATTTAAACATGGTCCCATTAGCAGAACCGCTCTGTGGAGCATACACTCATTGTGAGTAGCACTTTGTAGAAAAATATTGATTGATAAAAATGATTTGATGCTCCATTAGTGCATTATGTTTTTTTTTCATTGCATGGTACCTATTCAACATTGCTCAGCTCGGCTCTACACGCTGTTTGGTTACAGTGGCTCCCCCTGAAATGTAGCCTGTAATGTTGAAAGACATGTCTCTAATACGAGCTGTGGACTTTGGTAATCATAACAACAGTGGAAATAATGTTAAGCATCATTTACTCATCGTGTATTCACATGTTTTTGCTGTTTTTTGGGACCGAACGCAGCTCTGTGCATGAGTTCAGACAGATAAGTAGATTTTCTGTTCCTTGTTGCACAGTTCTGATGTATTATTCCATCAACCACCATTTAGAAACATGAGCGAGCAGGGACTAAAAATAACCCGGTTCTAGGTACCAGGCACCAAATTTGCCTAATGGAAAGGCAAAAAATCCAGTTGAGTAGGTACCATGAAGTGGAAATTAAATTAAATATTAGGGATGTAGTATTATATATCCAGTCCATATTTCAAATCCATTCACAATATTGAATAAATTTTAAAATGTTCTTGTAATATTTTGAACAAATCTTGAATGAAGACAAATGTTGACTAAAGTAAATTAATATTGTTTTGTTTTCTGCCAAAATAGTACCTTTTCTGCATCATTTCTGGTCTTGTACTTCTTTCTTTGTTTTGTTTTTTATCTTCCTCTGGCTTCTAATATTTATTCCCTTTTTTTTCCTTTCTTCCATTTCCTTCATGCAGCCGGAGGAGAAGTAATGGTTGTGGGGGGGCAGGGTCTATAGGGGCTAAAAATCCATTTATTTAGAGCTAAGTTCAGTTGTAGACTTTTGATTTATATTGTTAAATTGGCAAAACTGTTGATTCAGTACTTTGTCCAGATTTATCTGACTATGTCTGAATGTTAATTGATTTAAATAATGTACATTATGTATAATGTAGTGGATAAGCATAATACTAATTTTGTGTCCCAAACTTTCTGTTTAATGGCTCTTGATTTGTCCTAAAGTTGTACTGTATTTTTTTTTTTTTGACAGATAAAGGAAATGTTGCCAAAAAAAAAAAAATACTTTGATACCTCACTCATTTTTACTTGCTGAAATATCTTATTTTGTCCACATTTTAAAATAAGTTAATGCCAAATGCTCATAAATGCATATTGCTTTGTACTGTTTCCTTTTTCAAATATATATGAAAATCTATAGGAGAAATAAAAATAAAAATATTTGAAATGTCAATAATAATAACAGCAAATTTACATAAATTAATGTTGATTTATTAAATGAAAAAAGAGAGATGGAATGTGTTTTTTATTTTTCTGAATTTCATTTTCAAGTTTTTGAACATTGTGTATGTATATTCATATTTTCATTCATCTCAAATTGGTTACTTAAATACAGGTCCAAGAAAATAATAATATTTATGCATAATGAGTGGGAATTTATATCAATATATGCAAATGTAGTTTTCATTTATAAACAATGAATATTTCAATATCTAATGAAGCATGACCAATTTGCTGTAACCAATTTCATGTATTTTCCTATATAGGCCTAATTTGTAATACCTCATATAACAGTGCTATGTTGCACACATTTTAATTGCCTTGAAATGATGCACACATTTTAAGTACATGTGACTGTACTGTGTTTTGGTGTAAGGTGTTATTTAATTTTACTTGTTTAAAATATTGCTTGATTTCAGTGATCTGTCAAAAATATCCCTGAGATCTGGAATAAATATGCCAATATATGATTATGCTCAGAATGTTTTATTTAAACAGGAAAAGGTTAAAAATGCTTCTCTAAAATGTTGCCTTATTTATCAAATTGAAGTGAGTCAAAGTTTTGTTTTATTATTTGAGCTTTTGTTGGACTAAAAGTGTATATTTTTTCAGAGGTCAGAGATTAAACAACTTGATGGAGAATTCTTCAGAGAGCACTATGTGTATCCTGGACACAGAAAAACCAGCATAATTGTTACAAACAGGTACTCAAACATCACAATATAACAATTACATTTCACCCCCACCTCCACTCCCATAGTTGCGTGTCTATATAGATAGGTAAATATCGTTTAGCAAAACAAATTACTGCATGAAAGAGATATCATTGGTCAACAGAGGTGAAAGTCCAACAGTGCAAAGGTATCTAATAGGTGACATACTTGTCTGCAACAAGTTATAAAGCTGTCACAATATTATATTAATATATTTTCCTTCTACACAAGAAAGAACTTAATGAATTGGGTTTTGGCAGCCAAACAGGTGGCCTAAGATCACTAAATATCATCTGTAAAGCTGTTAAAAACTCTGAAGCAGTGAAAAGGCATTCTGTGGGGTAATGAATCACTGTATATCATCTACAAGACAATGGTATGCTGGATGCGAGAATGCTCCTTACCTGAACTGTAAAATTCTGTGGGGGAGGAATGATGACCTGGGATTGGGTTTTTCTTTTTTTTTTTTTTTTTTCTTTTTTCTCTCTCTCCCATGATCTTAGTTTGAGTAAACCAAAAAGAATTTTCTGCAGTCAGCTTGCAACACTTTGAGGTTTTCATCCCCACTAACAAAGCAAGTCTACAAAAAGATGGTTTGTGAATTAACATCTACCTAGTGCTTTTGTGATTGAATGGGAACATATCCCTACAGCCATGTCAAAATGTTATTTTGTTAAAGGCCATTCAATAAGTATGGATATGGTGTTCAGGTATCCACATGCCTTTGCCCATGTAGTGTGTAATAAAGGAGCACTAGGTAAGATTTATTATTATTATTATTCTCTCCCTCTCTCCTTGGCCTCCCATAATGTCTTTAGAGCACTGTACTGAAATCATTAGTGAGAGGTAGGGGGCTGGGTGGTTTCCTACCTTCCTCCAAAAGATACATAGTGCATTTCCTGCAGTGCTGAGCCGAGAATAGCAAAGAGAGTGTCTCTACTTTTACCCTACAATTATTCCTTCTTTTTTTTTCAATGTAAGAATATTACATAGTTTTTGTTTAGCATATAGTTATTGTTTATTTTTTAAATATATAGGACAACTAGTATTTTCAGCAGAGGTGAGAAATGTAAAAATCCTCCCTGGGATTGCATTCTAACTGTTTGGCTTCTCTAATCAACACAAACCCACTTCAAGTTTTGTCAGGCAATTGTTTTCTGCTTCAGGTCTGAATTTGCCACCTCTCTCTTCCAAAGGGTTTAAAGAATTTAATTTCTTTAGCTTCTTTACTCGACATGAACAATTTTCTGCTGCCAATGTTTTAATATTTTGTTAATATGACTGTATTTATTTCTCCTGCAGGAGAGTGATGTGTGTTAAAGAGATCGACTTGATTGGGCATTTCAACAAAGAATGGGAGTGCCAGTTCGAACATTTTCAGCAACCACCTTCTGTAGATGGTGGAGATTTGAAGATTTATTGCAAGGTGCAGAATGAGCATATATAATACTTTGTCTCAATATGAACAAGCATGTGTAGTTACACAGAAGAACCAAAACATTAAGACCACCTTCCCAATATACTGCTCATGTTGGTGTCTCTTGATTTAGGCAGTGGACAGGTGTCAGCATCCACAGGGGGCCACAGTTTTCTTTTTCAGACTAGATGGCATTACTCTGCTACTCTATTCACCAAACTTTTTCTGCAGTGCCACTTTTTTGTAGATAAGAATATTTTAAGCCCCCCTCTCTGACACACAGTGCTAGCATTGCTCAAACACTCTTCATTCATTTGCCTTTCTGGGCTGCCCTCTGCAATAGTCCCACATTTTAGGAACTACTGATCTAATATATCCCAGAGCCCATTGATCTCTTACTGCCTTAATGTTCCAGAACCCACTGTTCTCTTACTTATCCCAGAACCCACTGTTCTCTTACTCATATATCCCAGATGTCACTTGTGTCTTACTGTTCAATCTATCCCTGAACACATTAGCATTTAATATATGCCAGAACCCACTGTTCAATTATAATCTAATATATCTCAGTACCAACTATTCTCTTGTCTTCTAATACATCCCAGAACCGACCGTAATATATCACAAAACAGACTCCTCTCCAACCACCTCATATATTTAAGAACCCACCGTTGAATTGCCATCTAAAGCATCTCAGAAACAAATGTTCTCTAACATTTCAGTATATATCCCAGGACTGACTAGGCACAATTTTTATGTGGTGATCAGTATAATTTCCTTCATCTGTAAATGGTCTTAATATTTCATCACTGATGCATGTAATGTATCACAAGTGTGTTTAAAAAAAAAAAAAAAAAGAAAAAAGGAATTGGCCTGACACTCTGTTTGCTGCATATTTAGGAGCAGAATAAACTGAAAATCCTGAAGGATGGCCATGTTCCAGTGAGGGTCATACACCTTCAGCAGACAGCCTTGGCAGAGGTAACTCTCATCATGGAGTTCATCTGATGTTTATAATACTGTGATAAGCTTGTGGTTTGGCAGTATTAAAAATGACAACTGTCATTTTATTATTCATAATAAGTGCAGGATGAGTCTAAAGTCACAGGACAAACTTTAATCTAAATACCCCAGCAAGTAATGGTCGAGGGGGCCTATCTTTTAGGCTATGCCTCCATATTAGATTAAAGTTATCAAAGAAATAAAAGGGTGTCCTGCACTAATTCCCTCACCCTGTAGTTTGAAAATGGCTAGAGAATGAGTTCCATCAATGAAAAAGTGCTGCAAAAGCCTATGCATTGATTTGGTCTGTTCCTGGGGATAACACTGTATCCAATAATATGTGTGAGTTTTGGTTTAGACAATTTAAAAATGGTGACTTTGATGCGAGTGATCATGAAAATATCATATTAATACTAATTTTTAGAGATTTTAAGAAATAGTGGTTTCTACAAACAAGCAGTATGTAATGTTTTTAATATGAAGCAAATTATGTTTAGCCATAAACTCCTTTCTAACATTTCAGCAGGGTTTAGGTGTAAAATCCATAATTTCATGACCTTTGCAGTGCATCTGTAATTAGCTCTTTATCTGCAGTATCTCAAGCTGAGGCTAAGCAAAAAAACTGCTAGGATCAAGTCATAAGCCAGAGCAAGCTAAAATTACTGAAGACTCTCATTGCACAAGCAAATTAAATTCCGAAGTTGAAATCTCCATTTGTAATATAAAGGAAAAAGTTGAAACAAAAAAACAACAGTTTAAAATTGTTAAATTACAATAATTGGTAAAAATACTTTTGGCTAACAAGATATGACATATTGAGCTCCAATTGTGTTCATAACTGTTACACAATTCTGGTTTAACACTTGTTCCCATTTCACATAGTCATACACTGCAATAACCACAAAACCCTGTCCAAATGATTCGGCAGTGCTAAGCAACAGTTCAGTGTTCTTACTGCAGCATAGAGGTTGTATTTTCCTGCTGCACAGTATAATGCCTTGGTTCAATGTCTGTGCTGAAAGAATCCTAGAAACGCTGATGTTAATCCTCTGTCTGCAGCTAAATCTCTGGATATGAAGGTCGGGCTTTGGCTTGCTGTGAGATAAAAAAAAAATTGAGCCTGACTAGTCGCTCCCTTGCTGTGATATTGTCAGCTAACAGCCTGTCGTATGTTACTTAATCTAAATTATTCTGTACATGTCAAGCTATGGTTTTATTTACTTTCATAATCTGGGTTATACATTATATTGGGAGGAGGTAGCAATTTGAAATTTAGCTTACCGGACTCATGCTCTGTGACGTCATTGTAATGCTAACACCAAATGGTGCTCTATATATACATGTAATTTTGGATCTGATACATGTAGTGTGTGTGTAAATGAAGTTCTTCCTCACAGTTGAACAGAGTGTGTGTATCAACCATTTGACAACACTGGGCGGCATGGTGGCGCAGCAGGTAGTGTCGCATTCACACAGCTTCAGGGATGTGGAGGTTTTGGGTTCAAGTCCCGCTCCGAGTGACTGTCTGTGAGGAGTTAAGTGTGTTCTCCCTGTGTCCGTGTGGGTTTCCTCTGGGTGCTACGGTTTCTTCCCACTGTCCAAAAACACACGTTGGTAGGTGGATTGGCGACTTTCCATTGGCGAAGTTTCCATAGGTGTGAGTGTTTGTCACCCTGTGAAGGACTGGGGCCCCCTCCAGGGTGTGTTCCCACCTTACACCCAGTAATTCCGGGTAGGTTCCAGGTCCACCATAACCCGTAACTGGACAGTGAATGAATGAATGGATATAGAGACTTCTGTGCTTTAACTCTTACAGAACACAATATAACCAGTATACACAGCTATATCTGTCTTTAAATCCAGCCCTCTCTGTTGATAAGTTGATTTCCACTCACACATTTTTATTTGTATTAGGTGTAAAAAAATTTTTTTTTTATGTGACATGTATTTGTAATTCAATTGGTAATGTGTGGGGTAAATATGGTAAATGTTATGTAGTATTAAAAATGACAATAGTATTTTTATTTTAAAAAAAAGTATTAATAGGCTAGGATCATGATCACTAACAAAATCAAAATCACCAATTTAAATCATCGAAACCAAACCTAACATCTATATTTGGATACAGTATTATCCCCAGTAACAGAACATATCTATGCACATGCTTTTACAGCACTTTTTTCTTGATGGAACTCAAATGCAGAGAGGAATAAATTCTTCTCACTTACCATTTCCAATGACTGAATAAAATGACAATTGTTGTTTTTAATACTACATCACAATTACCACAATATGCCAAAAGAGCTGGAGAATGTTTGTATTACAATGATACATTACACATAAAACACGTTAAAACCTATTTACATCAAACTGTTGCATTGTCATTTGGTTTGTGTCTGAAAACAAACATTCAGAATTTAGTCATATTTTATTGGTATTGTAATGAAAAAAATAATAAACTGATTTTTTGTTCTGAACTTCTGAAAACAATTGGATATTATTGCAATCCATCCAGTAATAATAATAAAGCCACCAAATCTTCTAATGCTGTGCTTGAACATGGTCCAGAATATTTTTTAAGTGTTTTAGAGAAAAAAATTAAATTGTGTTAATAAAAATTATTTTTGTGAAATATGCCTGCCTAAAAACACTTTGAAGTCAGAATGGTTCACAGTATTAGTGATAGACCAGACATTCAATTTATTTAATGTCTCTATAGCTTTGGTTTTCAAACTGTGCTTTAGAGACCTCCAGGACCACAACACTTGTGGGGTATGGAAGCTATGAGTTGTTATGAGAATCACTGCTTTGAAAGCTCTTTTACAGTAAGATACAGTCCATACCAACCCAAAGCCTGAAGCCTTAAACACTATCTTCTGCTTCACAGAAACTAAAAGATGCCATCCAGAATGCCCGGGTGGCACAGCAGCAGCATCAGATGGTCCGCCAGAAATCCCAGCGCTTCCTCAAAACCCAGCAGAGCATTCGGTGACCACAGCTCTTTGCTGCCCTTTACTGCTGTAGCACAAACACAGCACAGCATTTAAACAGGGTTTACAGTTCTGCTGTGACATTTATATTCAACATGGTCAACATATTACTTCTGTATCCCCATCAGACAAAAATATTCTGTCTGCAAAACAGATAACTCTACAGAAGATAACATTCTGTAACTTTAATAAGGCCACATAAGACACATGCATAAACGTTTCATGACAACTGACATAATGTATACTCTATTTTAGTCAATTTCATCCTGGAAATGTTTTAAGAACTGATTCATGTTAAATAAGCCTTCATAGATGTTTAAGTATTGTCATATATCTTTATGAATGAAACAATACTGTAAAGTGTTACCAAATATTCTTATTTCATGAAAAAAAAATTCTAAGTAGTTTTTCAAGAAAAAAGAAATCAAGGACAACAATGGAGATAAGAGGTTTTTGCATGGCATCAACAAGAAGCAGTATAAATCAGTTTTAAAGCCTTTTTATGTAACATATTACTGTAATTCAAAATGCAATCATTCTGCTCTTATGTCATTTCATTGTAATTAAAAATGACAATTGTCATTTTATAAAAAAAAAAATAATAATAACATGCTACATTCACGATCACTACCATCTTTAATTTGTTAAAAAAAAAAAACCTGACACATGTCTGGTACAATATTATCCCCAAGAACAGATAGTGATGAATATATTTTTCTCACTTGCCATTTTCAGATTTTCATTTTTAGATAATTTTTTGGTGAATAAAATGAAAATTGTCATTTTTAATACTGTGCAAAATTTACCATAAAATGAGCAGGAGAATGTTTGAATTTTGAATTAAAATAGTTACACACTTTAAAACTTGTGCAGGTGTAATATATACATCATAAGCTCAGAAAAAAGATTAGTCCAGCAACCTGTTTTTTTGTTTTGTTTGTTTGTTTTCTTTTTGTCTTTTTTAAATGTTGAATTTAGGTCTAAAAAATTATGATTCATGCAGCTTTAGCTTCAAGCACTTATGCACTTGTGGTAAATGAAGAGCAATCCTATTTTTATGGCCATGAAAATCTCACTGGGCATCATGATGTATCATTGTCCTTTTGTTTGATTTAACACAATTAATACGTCCTGCTGTGTCACTGAAGGATTTTTTTCAGATTATATTTCCTTCCTCTTTGATTTGTTCCTTTGCGGTTGTGTTCTTTCTATCCGTGAGTCTTTGAGATCTACCTGTAGTTGTAATGCACCCTGTGTGTTTCTGAAAAATTACTTTAGTATGTGCAGTGGGATTTAGGAGAAATGGGAGAGTAAACACAATAGTCAGATGTTGATCTAATACTAGAAGTTTAATTCACAATTCAATAGATTCCTTTCCAAGTCCTCTACTAGTTTTGTTTTTGTCAAAATGTACCACTCATTTAACTTGATACCTGAAATATTGCAGTATTTCTCTGATTGATATAATTAACAAACCATGTCACTGTCAATAATTAGGTGTTTTGGATCAGGGAACTTGATGGCATTGTTTTTCCTGTGAAGATAAATATTGTATGAATTTCCAATTTGAGTGATGGAAAATGCTGTTGTTGATGGAAGAAGGTATGCTGGCTTTATGTATCCTTTGAGGTTTTGCACTTTATTATTTTCCTATTGAAGAACAAAGAATATTTTAAATAGAGGAGAATTTATGGAATTCTGTTCTGAAAAGAAATGTTTTCATTCTGCAGAT